>NW_010433469.1:2069-6015 GCF_000710305.1 Buceros rhinoceros silvestris | reverse complement strand
CATATTTTCCAATGACAAAATAAACTCTTAGGAAACTTATATATATTAAGAAAAATAAATAAATACTTTGAGAAAGCGCTCTCTTACCTAGGCCTTTGGTTGGCCATTGAAGTAGAAATATTGCATAAAGCCCTGAGCAAACTGGTCTGAATTCAGTGCCAACCATACTTTGAGCAGGATCTTCAATTGTAGACAGCTTCTGTTTTCCCTTTAAACTTGGTTGAGTTTATGATTTATGAATTCCAAAAACTTTTTTCATCACCATTGCTATTGTCTGGAGTCAAATTAATTCATCTGTTCTGTGACAATTTTATGGTTACCAGAATAAGAGGGGGGCAGTTCCTAAGGTGTTTTATTTTTCTGTTACTGTGTTTTTCATGCTGTCCTCAAACTTCTGAAATCTTCTTTGCAGATATAAGTGGGCTTCAGTGGGGTTTTTTATCCAATAAAAGTATTTTAAAATGGACACAGAAATATGCAAGGAATTAAAAGACAGATTTTCCATACAAGGCAAAGTGGCATCCTAAATATTTATTTATTTAGACCTATAATTTGGATCTCCATTTGCTTTTATTGAAGTCATATCATTAAGTACAGCTGTAAAGCACTTCTCACATACAACTTGATTATTTACTTTGAGGTTTCTTTTTTGTTGTTGTTGTTGTTGTTGTTGTAGTTGTTGGCAGATTTTGTTATGAAGCACTTCTTTTCATATATGCCTTTACCTGACAAGTGTTTTGTGTGAAAAACAAAACAAAACACAAAAGAAACACCTTATGGCTCGTTAGTTAACTACCCCTCTTAGGTGTTCTATATTCAAAAGCTGATGTTCCAACTGTGTAATTTAATATATTTTTCCACCTGAAATGCATGTATGTAATTAAATGAATCTCAGCTACACATTTGGTATTTGTCTAAATACTCAGATGAATAAACATGGTCTTTCACAAATATTTGCAAACAAATATCAGAAAAGATTGCAAAGCCAGGCAAATGAAAATAAAATAAATCTAACCATACTGAGGACTGGAAAAGTCACAGTATAGTTGAAGATATGTCTCTGTGTGGGGTTCTCCAAATCTAAACATGGCAGGTGTTTTAGAACAGTCACAGTATAGGCTCTAGGCAATGCATACATAATATTTATTCCTTTGTCTGGTAGAGGCCTTTGGGTTACTGTGGTGGAACATTGGGAAATTCAGAAAGGTATATAAGGCAGAATAAGGAAAGTGTGTGGTACTTAGGTACCATGGGATGTTGCATATCTGAAAGTATCACTGAGGCAAGTGAGGCCTGGGCTACAACTGCCTAGCTTGAACTGACTAGATTAATCCAGCATCTGCTTGCAAACAGAAAAGCAACAGCCCCACAGCCTTGTTGTTGCAGGTTTGGAGATGGAAGCCAGAGGGTGGTAGGAGTTCCAGCAACAACCAGTAATTGGCTTTAGATAAAGTTATCCTGGGACTGTTAACTTCCAAGACTTTTGCCAACAGTCTGATTCAGAAATCAATAAATAGTGAAGTTGATCACCTCTTGTGATAGAAACTCCATACTTGGACTTTTAATTCCACCCTGAAGATGGAGCCCAGTGTGGAAAAACTGTACATCAGGACTGGGACTCGGTCACACTCAGTGGTCAGAGTGTCTGGTTCCCCTGCATACATGGCGTATGTCCAACCCTCACTGAAGAGGCTGGAGAGGCAGTAAGAGTGTGGGTAGGGTGTATGGTGGCGAGAGACTGTTAAAATGGAAACCTTAAACTAGAAATCATTCTTCACTCTCCACCCACCCTGCTTAGTAAATAAATATTATATTAAATATCACAGTTCTTGGAGCCACTCCACCCACAATTTTCTGTGACATTAGGAATGCCTCTGAGGGACTATTAAGTTCCGTCATTTTCAGCAACACTGAACTTTTTACTTTTATTCTTTACCATGAATATGATAGAGACAGGACATCTTGAATGGGCAGTTTATTTCAACTATATACAGAATTAAAGAAAATAAACACTTGGGGAAAGACAAAACAAAACAGAGCAGAATAAAACAAAACAAAACAAAACAAAACAAAACAAAAACCTGGGTGTTTAAAGGAACATGCACAAACTGAAGGAGAGAAAGATGGAAGAAAATAAGATAATTTGATGAAGACAAAATATCATGTACAGTATTGGGAACTGCAATATCAATCACATCTAAACAATTTAAAAGGAAGGAAGGTAACAACAACAAAATTATTCCTAATTTGGGAAGAGAAATTGAGTTCTGTAAAAAAAAAAAAAAAATCACAAAACTTAGTTAGAGTTTCCTGGTGCCTAGTAAAGGATGTCTGAATTCTCATTAGCTCTATGTGTGGAAGTGTAAGTTTTTACATAATTTTCTTAATAAAGAGGAAGAAAGTAAGACATTGCATTGCAATTTTCATTTTGTATAGCATGATCATAAGAGGAATTGATGATAAATTAATTACCTTAATATAGCCACAGATAAGGGGACACCTGGAAATAAGCATAACATGCGGCAAACAAATTTTTAAATAGCAAATGGCAATTTGAAAGATAAACAACTTTAAGTAGTTTTGTATTGGATTTTTTTTTTGTTAAAAATAACAACTTATGTTTTTACTGACTATTATCTGATTTTTCTCTCTTGATATTTTAATAACACTTTTCTGCTGACATAAACAGATCTTATGTATAAAAAAATGCACAGTCTGTGCCTTTCAGAATCTGGCTTGAGGTTTCTCTTTAAGGTAGGTATGTAATATATGCAAGAGAGAAAGTATTATAAGAAACAGAATTTGCTTTTGAAACTCCCTAAACTAATCATAATCCAATTTGGTATTAAATTATTATGCATATCATTCTTCAGTAAAGGTGGAAGCAGCCAAATAACTAATTCTCATTACAAAGCTGTTACAGGAAAAAATGTTGATTCATGACACTGATGGGCAAGCCACATTGAGAACTTTGACAGGGGCCTGTTCCAGCAGAAGGCTTCTCAGCAGGGTAATGCAGGCATAGTGGAAGAGGAAAATCTCCTCCAGTTGGTCAGAATCCAGATTTGTGTCATTTGAGCCTAACAAGAATTTCCCATGGCTCCCCTGAGGTAGGGACCAATTACAGCCGGTCGTTTCTTCAGCTGCATACATGATCTCTTGGTAAACATAGCTAATTTATAGGCTGACTCAGTAAATATCTACTCCTTGATATTACAGAAAAATAAGATATTACCCTTTTGCTTAATAAAAGTTAAATCACTTCTTTCTACTTTAAAACATGTTATTTTGATTACCATTTTTCCAGTAGCCATTGGCAGACGAACCAATTAATTGTGACTCTAGAGATGTTCCAACCTTTTTAAAGAGACAGCTTTAAGTTAACTAGATTAAGTAGATATCACAAAACCACCTTCTTTTGGACAAAATATGTAAAAATACTATGTCGGCTATCAGATGAGGCTGCAGAAACTCCCTTTAGACTGTGGGGTTTGGGTGTTGTTTACTTTTGTTTTGGTTTGAGTTTTTTGTTGCAGCTCCAAATCAGTCACTTTAAGTTCTTTGTGCTACTTAGCTAACACTTTGTTAGCTTTGTTAGCTTTGTTAGCTTCAGTTGACTTCTGTAATCACTTTACCAAAATATATTTATCATTTTACTAATTATAACAGTTTATGTGATTACTGATGTAAGTGGTTTCAGACCATTGTTATCAGTGTTCAAGGGAGTCCCAAACTTTTCATATAGAAAAATAATAAGTTATATACTTTATACACACAAAAGTATACAACTGTTTATGTAGGTATATATACATATATGAAAACCCTATAGTTATATATGCATATACCCACACACATAATTGACTATATACATGGTTATATACTGTGTTAAATATCCTCATATTAGATGTCCTGGTTTTGGACATAAATCCTCAACTGGGAACACTCT
>NW_010433469.1:0-1982 GCF_000710305.1 Buceros rhinoceros silvestris | reverse complement strand
TTCAAAGACTGTGTTTAGAAGAGGTGTAATGGTCTTCAGAAAATACTTTAAGTTGAATAATTTTTTATTAAAAACTTGTGTGTTAACTTCCTTTAGGTGCCACCTACTCAATGGGAATATTTCAAACCTTCCATGATTAAAAAGAGATGTTTTACTCCTCTGGTTCAAGACATGCTAACTGAAGGGCAGTATCATAGAAGGATCCTTGCTTATCTCTCATACTGACTACAGTGTACCTAAGCCCAACAATTTCATTTCCTAAAGTTACACTTAGTTTTTGACTGATGTATAGCACTATAGAATTTCTATGTCTAACTTTCTGTCAATCAACAACACTCCCCAAATGACTGAATTCCTGATACTGAATGTACTTAACAAAAAAAAAAAAACAAAAAACAAAAACCAAACCAAACCAAACCAAAAAAACCAAAAACCAAACCACGAAACCCTGAGTAGTTAAAGGTTTAGTTGACACTTAAATAAAATTTGGATCCAAAACCTCAATTTTCATTCACTTATGACAATTATTTATTTTTCAAATCCTTCCATCCCCTCAAAACAACGTTTGTGTTGAACTTTGTTATAAAATACATATATTTCTTGAGGATGAGAAGGCAGGCAGGTAGAATAAGAGAGAATTGGGTTTGTATATGGCTGGTTGGGAATTAAGGTTTGGGATTATACGGCCTTTTTCTTAGAGTTCCTGAAATGTTTCAGACTAGTTCATTATTAAAATATTCTTATGAACACACACACACACACACACAAATATGAAACCAAACATGGAAGAAATGGCAAAGCATAAAAAGGACTTTTTTACTTGTAACCATACTCTAAACTGTGGTACAGGTAGTACAAGAGTACTTTCAACCTAGCCAGAAAGTACATATTATTACAGTAAAAAATGTTGAAAAGTCTGTAAAGATTCAGTACTGACTTACTTATCAGATGAAAAGTTGCATTTATGCCATTGGAAGTTCTTGCATTATTCTAAGGAAGGCACTCTCTTTTGGTGAAGAGGTCAGTTTATTTGTATTATAAGTGCTGATATAATTTCCTGCTGCACTCTAGGTTTTGTACTCAGTGCTTGAATCAATTCTCAGACAAGGGTCTATCTTGCTTAACCTATGTGACAAATGGAGAACAACTTGAGACAGTATCATAGTATATAGGCAAGCAAGAAACTTACTACTACTAGGGACAATGCTGAAAAGAGCAATTACTTTTTGAATTAAACCAATTAGTACTTGTCACTAAATTTTAATGATTCCACCCATAAATCTCTGCTCAGTAGCATATAAAGATAGTTATGAAAAGACGTCCTGAAATAGTTTATTTTTCTGAACTTCTAATCTAATAAAACCAATTTGAAACACTGGCAGTATACATGACTGAATTAAGAACAAATTAGTCAAACTTTCACTGTTTTCCAAGGTTATGACTGCCTGGTTTCAAAGCAGCTCTATGAAAACATTGGTTTAACTTATTTTATCATAATTAACCTCATTACTTAAGAAAAAATGTGCAGAGATATAAATTGTTTCCTTGACCAGTGCCACTCCACTGGTGGTCCAAAACTCACTCACTTTACATTCAGAGGTCCTTATACCATCCTAACCTTGTAATATGAAAAGGAATATATACATAAGAAAAACAATTGACTAATCTTGTCTCTGTGAAAAATAAAAATTGTGAAGCCACTGGACTTTAGAAAAGACTGAAAAGGTCTGGCTGACAGAGGCAGAAGTTAAAGCAGGCTCCTTTGCTGAGATCAAGCCTGGATATAGGTTCTCCAAAAGAGGCTCTTCCTAAGGTGGGTTCTGCACGTATACCAAAAATTGCCATGGAAGAGCTGAAGCAGTTTACTTTGCTCAAGGTGAGCATAGCTATGCCTTCTTCCAACTGATCAACACAGGAATCTATTCACCAGTCAAAAATGGGGAAGAGATTTAAAGGCCAGTAAGCTGCTTTTCACCCTCCCC
>NW_010433468.1:9565-17566 GCF_000710305.1 Buceros rhinoceros silvestris | reverse complement strand
TAATAAATGTTTTAAATATATTTAAATATAAAAAAAATGTAAAAATAAAGTTGGAAGAAGAAACTTTCAGCCTTTTCACACTGCTGTCTGCAAGCCAAAGTAAGTCAATTTATCTCTCTTTTTTTTTCCCCAAAAATGATTTTAGGTCTGGAATATATCTGGAAAAGCCAAGACAAGAAAAGACTGCCCAAAAAGACAAGGTGGTACATACCATCTGTCATGCATCCCCAAATGTTAATTACTTATGAGTAAGATTTAAGATCAAAATGGAAATGAAAATTTTCTTCAAAGTGTAACTGAAGAGCCATGGCTGTAATTCAGCTCTCTGTGTCTTGATCTTCTTTTTCTAACACTTAAATTGAAGTATGATACTTCAACTTTTTACACACTCTGTATTTCAGCATTCTCTACTCAGCTGGTAAAAATTTCTGGAGCACTAAAGGGCAATATCTATTTGGAAGGAATGTTACAGGAAGTTTTGTGTGATAGAAAACTTGGCTTGTAAGTAGAGATCTTGAAACAGGCATTTCCCCCCTTTTGGTACTATGCAAAAAGAAACACCAGCTAATTTGTTCGTGTATCATTGATATTATTAAAACTGCAGAATGGTGGGGATAGAAGAAGCCCAGACAAAACTATTAATCTGATAACAAATCTATAGTTGTGAATTGTTGGATCCAAAGCAGCTCAGTAGTTCTGGTTCCAAGTTACATCCAAAACAGAACAAAGTATATTATTTTACCCTTAGGATACAGAATATTTTTTTGTGTAATAACTTCTGTTCACTCCAGATTTTGCCCTAAGAGGAACAAAGACTGCACGAAAATATCTAATCTTCAGAGGTTTCTATGCTTTACACGGAAAAAATTCTGCACCGACAGTAATCACTTGAGAAGAATTTATTTACTTAGCCCTCAGGTAGAAGAGTTTATGTGCAGACAGAAAATCCAGATAGTGTGTTAAACAGTCGTGTGTGTCTCACATGCAACTTCGATTCACTGCTCTAAAAATGAGTAACAGCTTCAGAATAGCTGTACGCAAGCATCTCTGTGGAAGAAGCCAGAGCCGGAGCTAAGCGTGTCCTTAAAACGTTTCCCAAAAAGCCTAATAATATTTTATACTACAAGAACGGAAATCCTAATCTCCAGATTTTCTTCAAAGAACTGTTTCTTTGTATCCGTCGCTCAGCAAAGGCAAATTGGCTGTTCAAAGGGCCTTGTTTTGCTCAGGAATGTTTTTGTTGTTACTGCCCCACAGTGGCTCATTGGAATATGTATCCAGGGCGGTTGTTTTTTCTGCTTGAGCAGGCATTTGGAGAGGGGGAGGGTTGCCAGGGAATCTTTTCTTTTCACTCAGCCTGCCTTGCTAATGACCTACAGTTCTAGGCAAATGCAGCTATAATCCAAGCTCACATTTTCTTTCACGTCCTTATTAAAGTGCTGATGTATTCCTCTTCTCAACGTATATATTGTATTTTCCACTTACAAATAGTTCTTTAGATTGGATGGAATAGATAGATTTAGCAGATAAATGGGGGGCTGATTCGGAGAACAGGCATTTCATTGAGTCCTACTAGCGACAGCGAATGCTGCAGTATGCCATGAATGGTAAAAACCTCAATGAGTGTAAATACACATCCCTGTGTGGAAACACTCTTTTTCACACACTGTTCCTCTGTACATACTTTTCTTTTTTATGGCTCACTGTGAGAACAAAACCGAAGCTACCTTACAATCGCAGTACATGTTGCTCTGTGTTGTATACTTAGGACATACAGTTAACAATCAGGAACTCGTTTTTTGGTTAGTGGTCTGACCGTTTCGCTAATATTATGATTTGGCACAGCTAAGGCATTGCACAATGAACCAGATTCTCCTGTGCGCCGTGGCTTTGGACTGCTCTGCCAGCATCATCCATCTCCCAGAGCAAAGAGGAGGCTCCAGTCACACACATTCCCATACCAGTGCAACTCTTTCCTGCGACTGTAGTCAGGAAAACGAAGGATTAGCTGAGAATGTTACAGTGCCAGTTTAACCTCCTGGCCCTCTTAGCAGTGAACATGGTACCTTAATTCCAAACAGAGACACTGGCCTTTGTGCACAGCAGCATGAGCATAGTGGTAGCATAGAAACAAGTATAAAATTACTTTTTTCAATTATTTTTCCTACCACTTCTTGCAGATTTGAGTTTAGATACATTTAGTTCGATAGTCAAATACAATTTCAAATTACTATTGGATTAAAACAGGAAAAAGTACTGTGGAATTCACAGAGTGCTTTCAGCCAGTGAAGCAGTGTTACAAGTGTTATGAAATACTAAGTCACCTTTCATTCTGACCTTGATTTGCAATATACAGTTTGGTGATTCTCACATCACATCAGATGTTCACCGGGTTAAAAAGATCAGTGAGCTTACCTGCCAATAAACATGTAGCTGACCTCTTTGGTTTGAGTGCAGCTTGTCAGCGTACTAGTGATCCGTGCTCCATCTGCACATGGAACCAGAGAAGTTCCCTTCTCATAATACACAGGCGAGCACTGCAACTGCAGTTCCCATTTCAGCTGAAGAATGTTTATGGGGCTGAGCATACTTGTGCTGTCATCCTAATTTTTCTGCATTGTTATTGTACCAGCACAAAGTTCTTGCAACGTGGTGTTTAAAATGCTGGCTGCTCAGCAAATGATCTAGTGCACGCAGCATTGTAATAATACAGAAATCTGCATGTTGAATTTCAATTACGCTTTAAAGCTTTCTAAACAGAGTGCTTACACTTTCTTTTCAACATGCAATGAAATGTAAGGGGGGGTGGTTTTTTTTTTTTCTTTCTTTTTCTAGAAACATCAGCATGGCAGAGCACTGGAGAGCTTCCCTCTGTTTCAGTGATTGTTGGCTTTAGCGGGGCTGGCCTGTGGAAAGCCTGCCTGGTGAGTGACCACGTTATAAAAGAAACTCACTCTGTTTTCAAATCAGTTAATGCATTATATCTCTCTCATGAAAGAGAGGAGATTAATTCTGTGAAATGCTTTTTACTTTTCAGTGTTTAAATAGCCAGTGCAGTAATGGCAGTTAGTAAAGAGTAGAAGGGTGCCCTGTTATGAGATTTATTTGCAGAATTTTGTTGATGCTTTGTGCAGTCAGCATATGATAGGGATTGACTGCTTAGGACAAGAAAAAAGAACCATTATTGCTTGAAACTAAGGTTTGCAACTCAGTAGCAATTATCCTTTTTATTCTGGGAAACATCTGGATGCAGCACTCTCTGGCAGGCTAGATTCTACTGTATTCTCATAGTGCAAAAAGAACATCCTTAATAACTTTAATAAAACCTAAAGGGAAAAGAGTGCAAGGCTGGCTTCAGCTGTGATGGCAGAGAGGAAGAGGAAAGGATTTGTGCTGTAACACAGCATTCTCACTGTCCCAAAATATGTTCACTATAAATAAATTTAACACTGGGACGTAGTAAAGGAGTTCTCACAGCCTAGAAAACTAAGACAACACCATGGTCACCAAGTAAGCGGGTAGGTCTGTATGCCATAATGGCAGCAGTGCGCAGAAGTACAGGAATAAAGCCTAGAAGCAATATAATCATGTGAGTGTGGCTGAATGTGATCACATTAGCCCAGTTTGAAAGGCAGAGCTCCTCTGCCCAGCTGCGGATTGCTTTGATGAAGCCATACTGCCTCAGGGATCTCTGCACTCTACGGCCAGAGGAAGGTGAAGCACGTTGGCTTAGGATAACGGTGTCTTCCTCATTAGCAGCAAAATTACAGGGTGAGATGGGAAACCATTTTTGAAGTTGGAGATTATTAAAGCATAAACCAGAACAATTTGAGGTTTGAAAAAAGTTTAAAATAAGAAATACAAGAAGCTGAAAGCCTATCTATTACTATATGGTTCTTCATGACAATGGACAAAGTAACAATGAGAACCAAAGTTCTCAATAACAACATTCAGAGAAAAGTCGAGAACTTTGAATAACCACTTCAATCACCTCACTTACAAAGGGGTGCAGTTGAAAGCCCAATACTGGTTTACAAAACAGGCTAAAAATGAAGATAAAGCATATAAAAATCCTCTTGCAAATAGTTTTAAGAAAGTAGAACGAAATACCATGGGTAGTTGAGCTCCAAGATGGCAAAGAAGCAAGAGGTAGAGAAAAAAGTGAAGGAAGTAAGATTTTAACTTTCTTCTGTGCAATATAAATTAAAAATGTGAATAGTATAGGACTAAAAACGTTGTGAGTGCATTTCAGGGGCCCTGGTGACAGAACAAACCACTTTAGCTCTCTTTTTTCGGTTTAATACAATGTCACTGAAGCCCCTTGAGGTGAATAACTTTATAATCCTCAGAAACCTCCAACACTAATTCCTGGTTTACACATGCATGCATTCTGCTTTGGGAAAGCAAGAAAAGCAAGAGTAAAGTTGGGGATTTTTCATAACTAATGAATCCAACAGTAGTCCTGGAACACTACAATAGATTAAGATCTGTATTTATTATGCTGTAATCAATTGACATAGCTACGATGATGATAACGGGAAAGGAACTGCTCCCCTTTGTGACAAGACAGGACCTCCAAAATTTAACACTGAATTGTGATAAAGCACCTTCTTACAGCCAAGAATTCAACCACAATACAGGGATCGTAACTGCCATCATTACATTTATGATTATCCCGTATTTTCAAGTAGAACTTGGCTTCCTCTACAAGCATGGGTATTAAACCAAATCAAGGAACTTTTTTGGTAGCAGCCAGATTTTAAGTTGAAAGTGACAATGGAAGAAGACTCCATACCAAAAGGGACTTGTCTACTCTAGAGTCTCTTGTCTGTAGGTGGAGAACAGAACCTGGTCTCCTCTACATACACTCTAACAGCAGAGCTGCTTACAGCAGAAGGGTGAGAAGCCATCATCCTCCTATCTTGTACATGCCTTCTCACCTCTCAAACTGTGTATTTCCAGAGAGGTTTCTGTGCTATAAATGCCAAATCAAAGGAAAAATTTGTGGTGACAATGTCTCAAAGAGGGGCAGGAATTGAAGGTGCAGCATTGTGTTGGACGTCTGCTCACTCAGTATGCTCGTTTTTGTGGATCCCCTTCTGCAAGTATGACTTCCAGCAAAACACAGTGTGAGAAGCCTAGGCTTAACTTTACCCTTTACCTTTTTTTATCTTTTAACAGAGATAAAATTAAGTCCAGCAGTACTTTTTGGTGTCCTGTGCTATTCTCACAATACAAAGCTGCTTGAAATTTGCTCACTGTTAAGCCAGACATGGATCTGTTTGTATCGTTGAACATGAAGCAGCTAGAGCGGGCGAGCGTAATCTGAAGACTCTTCTTTTGAGGCATAACTCTGGTTTAGCACATTTATTTAGCATTTTTATTTTAAAATAATTAGGGCTAAGAAAAATACCTGTAAGCACACAGTGTTTGTATGACTAGCTCTTACATGTTTCACCACTAAGAGATAGGTTAAAATGGATGGGAGCACCTGTAGAAGACTAATTCAGGCTAATTTGGTTTTGTCACTACTGCATGTATATGTGGCAGTGGTTAGCAATGCTTTTTGAGAAAACGACTGGTAAATACCAGTCCAAATTACTGCTGGAAGGAGTGGGTAGACAGGAGAATAGCAATTGCTCATGTAGGATGGGGTTATAAAAGCAAGTTAATATTAGGGGGTTTTGAGTCCTGGAACATACAGTGTCACAAATGGGGTAATACTTGTTTTTGTGTTACTCATAGGTAAATACTGAAAATATTTCTGAAATCTAAATAACTCTAGAGGAAACTTAACACTAGTCTGAAAACCACTCAGCTTTGCTTTCATTTCATATTAGTCATTGTGAGAACTGTCTTCCAAGTTACTGAAGGTATTATCATGGTTGACTACGTTACACTTAAACCCTCAGGGTAGCACTACATTTACCTGTGCATAACCAGCAATCAAATATGAAAAATAAATATTAAGGCACATTTGAGAATCCCTGAGGCCCTGTTTGAGTGGCTTATGCTGTCGACTTTAGTTTTTGTCTTGTTTTAAATTTGGCAGACCTATCAGCAGCAACGGATACTTCATTTTTGGTTCTGATAAACCATTTTGTTTAACTCTGGCTGCAGCATGCCCAAATTACATGGCAGTACAGATTACAGGTTGAAGGTTTTTTCCCTTCATACAGCACTGCAAGACATTTTCTGTTCAGGTCTAAAACAGATCACAGCCTCTGCTCTTCATTTACAACATTAAAAGAAGCAGCAGTGGAGAAAAACTATAATGTTTTGCCTTTTGGTATGCTGACCCATGGCTGTGGTCAGGAGAGGACAGAATTCCCTAAAGAGATCTACAGTCTATTCTCTGTTTCTCACACTAAAACAGTGCAGAGCTCACTGGGCATTGTAAAAACATGTTGTTGTTTTGTTGATATGTTGTTAAAGTACAGGTAGACAATGCCAGGATGTATATGCTGAGGTGGGAATCACCAATCTGGCATTCATCACTGCCACGCCTGTGGGTTTCTGAATAGGACACAACTGTCCACAGCGTAGCTAGAAACCTGGATAGCTCTGGCTCATCTTAAAGGATCACAAGAACTTGAGGGAGCTTTTACTGCGATCATCTTCTGGGCTTCCTCTCCTCTTACATCCAGGAAGTCTGACACATAACAGACATTCCTATTATCAGTGTAGGATAAGATTTGGGCTTGATCTCATTTAAATTTTATCAGCATAGCTGTTGATCAGCTGTTGTTATTCACACATCTATCCGATTCTAGAGTTATCTGTTTAACTGCTGTTGTTCTGATGCCAGGGTATGCCACTAGAAACATTTTATACCTGTGTAATTGGATCTACACTAAGGCGATTGAAATAATGATAAAAGCAAAAGCTGGTCTTGTCTGTGCAGGGAATTTTATGAGCAGGAATATAGTGCCATAAGCAGGGGTTCAGGCACACCAGTGACTACAACAGTAACGCATTAAAGCATAGGATCAGCTTATCCATGGCAACTACTACCTGTGTGGTCTAAGCCCTTGTGACTGCAGGAGGCGAGTGCGGGATGGGATGACGTTTCAGCTAACGCAGTTTTCCAGGCCCTTGCCACAGGCAGAGGGCATGGTCTTGGTCATCTGCTTAGGGCAGGTGATGGATTATCTTGTTAAGCTTCAATAACTTGTGAGGAAGTCTGAGTTCTCTCTTTATGTAGTTACAGCAGCTCAAGTCACTCTGTGGTGATGTTATAAAAGGGAGAGCAGCTTTTTTCCAGTTTGCCTTACCCTGCCTTTACATTTATTCAAGGCATAACAAAATAAAACTATCAAAACCATGACAGTGATTTTTTTTGTCAGTAGCTGTCTTCTCTACAAAATTAAAGAATACAGATACCAAAATTTATTACCGCCAAAAAACCCAAAATATGTGTTCATAATAGCAAAAGTGAAGTAACTTAAATATGGGTGCTCTGAGTAATTACAGGAATACGAATCTCAGCTACCTGGAATAGACAGTTTGTCCTGTTGAGTTCTGCATCTGAAGTTACTGATAGTGGTGATGATGATAACAACAAAGATGATGAGAAATATGTATGGATTGGTTTTTTTCTTTTTTCATAAAGAGGAACTTTGGAACTGAAGCAGAGGCAATTTTTCAAGGCTGTACCCGAGATCCACTGTTGGGCTGGAAACAGAGCCCTGCTGATGCCTTGTCAGCCAACTAAATTGTTCTTCCTCTCAAACTGTGATCCGTTATGGTATATAGACTACTGGATATACAATGCTAGATATTATGGGATCAAATTATGTTCCATCTTTGATATATTGCCAATAGAATACATAAAGAAATAAAAGGGGAAATATACTGGGGTGCTTAGATTAATCAAACTCCAGAGTATAACACTAAGGATTATTTTGGTTCATGAGTTTACGTTGTGAAAGAAAAATCAAAATATCCTCAGAAATGTTAATGGCATCATTTGTGATAATAACCTCAAAGATATGGTCTTCA
>NW_010433468.1:7626-9432 GCF_000710305.1 Buceros rhinoceros silvestris | reverse complement strand
GGAATATTTAAAGACTTTTAAATGTTTCTAAAGAACATTGCTAAGAACATTCGCAAAAACTTATCATGTGCATGTCATGCAAATTACAGACAAAATGTTTGCAGAAGTGTGTGCTCTAGGAACATGTTGTTTAAATGCATAAAGATTTATTGGACTCGTATCATATATGGGATTTTTTTTTTCCACTCACTTGATTTCTAATTTCTTTATCAAACAATTTTGCACACCAGCAATGATTTGTCTGGCACTCTGTGGTCCTGTTTTCAATTTTTAGTTAATTTTCAGAGTGAGTTCATGAAATCTAGAGTGGTTCCATGCTCAGGTTTTGCAATTCACACTGATAGACCTGAAGCGACAAAACCTAAAATTCATTGATTAATATCAGTTTAAAAGTAGTTCAGGAGGTGAAAGAGTTCAGGAGGTGACATCTTACTCACACAAATCCCCTTTGCACCAGACCAACTGCTAGTGCTTTTATTGCCATGGTTATGTCTGTAAAGAGGAAATCCCAGCCATAAATGCCAGAGTGGTACAGCTCATTACACCTATTTTTAAACTGTTTATCTAAAACCACTTAAGCAAACGTCACCTGTGTGTTTTTTGTCTCGTGTTCTTTCCAAGTAATAGACATAATAGCCATCTTCTGAAAGCAAGCTGGGCTTCAACATTAAGTACCAAGCTGCTCGTTTCTTTAAATCACATTTATTACGGGACTCTGGAATGGACACACTCATTCCTTGGATAAATGGAAGTTTAAGATATTTTGTCTATATCGGTAGCTACTAGTTATGAAAAAGAATAATAACCGTGTTAAGAAAAACAAACACTACTTTGTTGTCAATTTTCTTGCTGTAAATCAAATGCGTTCTCTGCAAACTGTCACTATATAGTTCTGCATATTAGTTCATTGTGGTTCAAGATTACGAGGAGTAGGGATAAGAACAATTTTTAATCTGTTTTGGTTTTTCCCTCAAATTCTTCAGTTCTGAGAGATTATGTGAGCTAACAACTTGGTTTCAACAGGCAATAGTCTAGGACTGCACGTACTCCATTTTTTTCCGCAACAAGCATTTTATTCCTTTGGCAGCAACAATAATGCCACATAAAACTTGAATAAAAATAATTCTCTTCTACTGCGCTGAAATCTACATTTTAAACCCAAAAGCAGAGGAGGCCGAGGCTAGGCTGAGACAGACACAGGTGCTTAAGTCTTACTAGAACTGACCGATCAATGTAGTTTTAACTTAGTTTTACTTGCATCTTCGTTCTCTTGTGCAGTTTGCTCTTAAATTCCTATAGGTATATTTTCAGCATTGCATCTGTCATTTTTAATACTAATCTAGAAAAATGTGAATTTAAAGCCTTGTGCAGGACATTCATCTTGCTGGTTTGTTGTGGTTGTTAAGTAAGATCATGATTTGCAATAGGTGACTTGTGAGTTAAAACAGTTTGAGAAATAATCAGTAACTAGACAGTGAAATTAATTTATACTGATGAAAATTATCATGTATTTTCCCTGCTAAATATTATCCAAAAAACCCTTTTCTAATTTTCAGTTGCAAAGCTGTTGGAGATGGTGAAAGAGTAACATTGCCTATGACTCCCTCTAGTGATTCTGCTATGGGCAATGCAGCCGGCTAAAGGTACCAGCCACACGAAATCACCCCGGATTCGGCAGCAGGTAAATTCTTCATGTCTGAAAAATAGTTTTGCATAACAGCAGTTGAATTCTCGATAAATTAAACAGGTTTTATAAGCAGTGGGATAAAGTACTGGGGAACATACACAGTTAGGGGAAACCGCTCT
>NW_010433468.1:0-7554 GCF_000710305.1 Buceros rhinoceros silvestris | reverse complement strand
TATTAAGTACTGGTGAACATACCCAGTTAGGGGAAACCTCTCTTCTGCAGCAAATAATTATTTTCTGATGTAAGGAGCCTTTCTTCCTTCTGTGTAATGGACAACGCTGATGAAGCAATGGAAACCGAAACTTTTTTGGCAAAAATGAGTAGCACTAGTGAATTCCCAGCTTGATATTGTTGAAGGCACTTAATTTTCCAAACATACTGGGGACTCATCTTGGGATAATTGGGAAACTCCAACACAGAAAGGACTCCAATGTCCTTCCTACATCGCTTCATCTAACACTTTCCGCATGTCTGTGATGCAGCGAGACAGAATGTCACAAGATGATCCACGTACAACCACTTCATTGCCTGTAATTGCATTCTTACCAACATTAACATTTTAGAGCTTTCTCCCCAGTTCAAATACTCGCTAACCATTGCCTTGAGTTGCTGATATCTTTACGCCATCTCAAGACACTTTTACAAGCATATGTTCGATTTTCACAAGCATTTTAATAGCATGAGTTTTATTAACTGCAAATATCCCATTTGTTCCACATACAGACAACCTTTTCCACAAAGAAATGCTAGCGGTTTTCCTCGCCATAACAGTATATCCTGTTGGTGGCCAGGTTTGGAAATGCCATCAGCCACTTCTTTATAAACAAGGACCCACATCCAACTTGCCACAAACTCTCAAAGGGAGCTCAGAATATCTCTACATAGCAAACGATACCTTGGTTTTCTCTGTGTTAAAAAAGAGAAAGCATGTGATTGTTCATTAATCATGAAGATATCCTAGAAATGAGCTGAAGGTACTATTGAAAAGTGCTTTGTGATAATTTGTTAATGATTTGGGGTTTGGATTCATTAATGATTAGTGTTTTCTGCATGCAGGTACCTCATGGTTTCATCTTTATGGGTAGTTCAGTGAAGCATTAACAATGGATGTAGTTTTGATGAAAAAAACACCTAAAGGCAATTCCAGATTTCAATTGGCAAAAATACTTTTTCAGCAAATAAATTTCAAGTGCCCTAATAGCCAAAACTGAAATGAGTGGAAATCATGTCAAGTTAGTCTATGCTGCATCCTTAATTTTATCACTAAAACTCTCCATGTTCCTGTTGAGACTGAGAAGTCCAGTACTTTACGTAATTCTGTGAGAAACTTAATAATAACTATCTTGTTGTATGAACTGGAGGGAAGGCATCCATATCCCAGGGGCACACCTTTCTGCATAACTCTGTCTTCCAAAACAATCCCAAGAATGTTTTAGATGAACAACTTCACTCACCACTGAAACACAGCAATCTCTGGAATGGGCATTTCTGAGCCCTCGGCAGCACTACACAGCTAGAAGCGCTCATCCCCCCTCCCTGATAGCATTTTGACCCTGCAGCAGATGTGTATTAGGAAAGTCTCATCTCATAGTTATGTACATTGAATTAAAAAAGTTTTTGGTTGGGTCTGGGTTAGTGTTGTGGCTTGGAAACTATTTTGCAAAGCAACTGCTCCATTCTCAAGCACACTAGGGAGTAAATGCTTCAAAGTTAGGTTCAAAGAGACTATGGACACTGTTCCTCTGTTTCTTTCCCAGGTCCTCTTATAAAAATGGAGACTGATCAGATTACAGAGCATGAAAAAGCGGGAAACACCATTCCCCCCACACCGTCAGAGAGCAAAGTAACCTGGTTTGCACACCTCTCTGCTACCTGGAGAAATCAGAACTTCAGGTGTCTTTTTCAACGAGGGTTTGTCAAGTCACAATCTCTTTAGAGGACTTCCTGACCTCTCAAAGATTCCCAGCACATCTGCTGATTGGAAGAGTCTCCTTTTTTACATGCCTTTGGTCACTAATTTGAAAGTAGGCTGATTCTGTTATGCTGATCTGGTTTTGCTGGTGTTACTGGACTTTTGTGATAACGACTGCCAGAGAATAAGTACGCTTAGGTATGCTCTGGACATGTCCCACTGAATTTACTGGGATCGCAGTCACCTCTTATAGAATGTCTCTTTGGAAAACCAGTAGCTGCTACCACTTCTGATTCCAAAAAGTGCTGCGTACTTTGTTTCCCACTTTTACCCTCACTGTAAAATAGAACCAGTGAATCCAGCCTTTGGAGACATCATAGCAGTTCCTCCTGCTCCACTTAAAGAAAAGTTGGTCTGTTCTGGTTTTTCAAAAGGTTTCAGCACCATCACACTCTGTTGGGTAGAAGGAAATAACTCCTGTAAGAACTCCGTTATACACACGTGGTAGTGTGAAGTTTGCAGAGATAATGCAGCGTGGGAGATGTTCACTGACTTCTTCCCTGACGAGGTGACTCTTACAATGCTGACGTTGCGTACCTGCTAATTTCAGTCCGCAAAATCAAGCCCAAACCAACAGTAACATGGGCCAGTGCGCTCCGAGCTGAATGCAGATTCCAGTTTGATTTAGATGGATACATACACTTCAAAGAAAGTTTAGAAATTGAATTTTTTGAAAGGAATTTTCTTCAGCAGCCACCAATACTATTAGTATTAAAGTGATGCTAAAAAAGATGCCTAAAAACCCCCTACTACAAATAGCAACGTCTTTCCCTTTTACAAAAGACAATATACTTAATAGCTTAAGAAATCTGGGTCTGATGAAGATCTAAAAGCACTTTATTTTAACAGGTCTTTGCTCTCTCACCAAGACAATGCAAATAAGTCTAGGCATGTAAAATACTCATGAAATAATTACATTTTTCAATGTGAAAAATTTGAGCTACATAAACCAATATATTAGCAATACATGTATATCTTTTTATTCAAACATAATTTCAGCAATATTTAAGATATTTCTATTACTGAAGTATCACTTTTCATATTTAATAAGGATCTGACAGGCACAGAAATGAAATGACTGGCCAAAAGCCAGACTGAAGAGAGTATCCTGGTGGGGGAGAAAGACGACTCTTCCCCGATCTAGATTAGTGCCTGATTTACTGCCCTCCTGTTGTTCTCCAGCCACAGGTGCTGCGAAAGGGCACTGTAAGCTCTAGTGGAGCAAAGGAAGGAACCGCACTGATCTATTACTTGTCAGCCAAGAACGGCCAGTTTCTGTTTGAAATACTCTCAAAAACTATTCCATTACACTCTTACAAAGCTGTGGGGACGGTGGGGTTTTTCTTCAACAGCTTTGTTACCATGTAAGGATAATTAACTCGTGGCTTATAATTGATATGATATATAGCTGAATCAAGGACACCTTCTCAAGAGTTCCACTGAAACCTTCCGTCATGTGCAAATCTTGTCTCAGCAGCATCCTTAAAACTGTGTCTCCTGATGTATAGTAGTTGTGTCATGGAATTATTTCTCCCACCATAAGGCAGAGGAATAGTTGTCAGGGGAGGTATCTACCCGCCTTATTATTACCCTGCATAGTCACAGGGAGAAAAATCGCGTACCTTGGTGTGACCACCTCCCTCACTGTTCTCCAGAACAAACAGCTCATCCCTCTTCCCGCGGTCATAAATTCAAAATCTCCATCATGACCCTAGCTGATGGTTCTTTAATTGTACACATAATTCAGCTGAAAGAAGAATAAAGAAAAAATATTTATTTAAGACCAACCAATATTTGAGGCCCTATAATGAATATTAAATAGTATTTAAGGATGTTCGTATGGTAAAATGGGTTAAACAAGCCTCTAAAATAAGGAGGAGAGAAAAAAAAAAGGATGTGATTTTTCATACTACTAAGTAAAATATCCTGTAAAATATCCTGAAGGCTTATGGAATTTTTTTTTTCTTTTGAGGAAATCACTTGTAATTGCATTAACTCAGAAGGAAATTTGTATTTATAATGGCAGGTAACAGAATAGCCTTTTAGTATCTTCTGTTTTGAATATTTGAATCAAGATGCAATCCAGCTAGTGTGCATCGTTCCAAAATTTATAGCTTTCCAGTGCAAGCTACTTTAAAATAATGAAAAAAATATTGTTTATTCTAGCATTTTTGCATGTCTAGACTGCTTCTTAAACACAAGCTGTGCTGTAAAGTACAGCAAAAGACACAATATATTTCAGCTTTCTTAGTTTGTTTCTATTTTGCAAGACATAAATCCCCAAGCACTCTTAAAGATGCGGAGAACAGCACAGTGTAACACTTGTTAGGTCTACAAAATTAATTTAAATGAACAGTTTCTGCAGATTTTTATTACTCAAGTAATTTCCTGTTATCAGGACAGAGGACAAATATTTATTAAACAAAAGGTATTTCGTTGATTCCGGGGTTAAAGACTCAGTCTGATTTCTATCTTATTTAAGTCATCATGGGTATCGTCATCAATGTCATAGCTCCTGACGCGTGTCATCAAGCAGGGAACTGGGTCCACCAGCTCCTGCTGGTGCCCTAAATTCCGTTCTCAGCCCTTGTCTCGTACCCCCGTGCCCAAACCAAGCCCTTTGGGTATGCGTGCGTGAACTCTCAACACGTGCAGTGTAAGTGATGTATTTTATACAGAATGCATGACATTTAAAAAACATTGCCACTTGACAGCCACGATGATAGTAAAATTAGTCTGTTCTACCTCCAGACTGCCAAAGCTCCCTATTCTGATTGTTCTGGCAAGACGATGAACACCACTGGTGCCTGGCTCGCCCTCAAAACCGTATGTATTTAGAAACCATGAGCCTTCTCAAAACAACTCTGCAAGACCCCCCGTTCGGGTTCATTAGTTCGGGCAGATACAGTATCGGTCGGCATTTATGAAGCACAGTGCAACACAGATAAAAGTTGCTCCCAGCAAAAGTAAAACTGGGGAATTTCCATTATCGAGAAGCAGGAGTTAAAACAGTGCTAGTGCTCAAAAATCCCAAGTGCGATTTATTTTACATTTCCAGTAAATGGGGATGAGGGAAAAGGAAGGGAAAGAAAGTATTGTTCGCATAAGTATATGTGGAATAAAAGTCTTACTGGGATTGAGACAAAATCCTAGTCAGAGATGTGGTACAGTGTAGCTGCAATTTGTTTTCTCTCAGTTTTTCTGTTGCCCTGAGAGGAAGAAAGGAAAAAATCCCAGAACTATGTGAGGCCTTCAGCAGAGAAAGACCTCCAACCTCATCTGTCAGTCTGGTGAAAGTAGCTCCTCTTTGTTCCCCGCACCAGCCTCCGCATCCACCCCGTCCCCAGTAGGGAAGGGAAGGGTTGTGCCTCTTATTTTCTTGCACAGAGACATAAAAGTGAATTACAATCTCTCTTCGAGACTGTCATCGGCAGTGGCCTCTCCATGACTTCTCTGGGTGACCAAAGTAAGGCTACTCAAGCAATATATTTTATGTGACCTTTGCAAAAATGCTGGGAATTCATCCTACGGGCAGCGTGGTTTTATTAACAGGTCATTCCACAACGACCGTGAAGCCAGTCGTTGTATAAAGCTACAAGACTTTTCTTTTATTCTGAGAAGTGTGTAACAAAGTCAGCGTCTGTGAGAAGAGGACCCGCAGTAATTGCAATCAGGGGAAGGCAGGGACAGCCCTGCTCTGCAGGGCAGCAGCTCTCACAAGGCCACCAGCACCCGAGTCACAACATTGGACCCTAGTCCAATGGTTCAAAGTCAGCAGGAGTGTGTCCAGCAGCCTGGAGAATTGGCTCGAGGTGTCTATGGAAAGCATATTTCTGAGAGTCTTTCTGTTAAGCACAAGTTTTCGAAAGGAAGCAAGCTTGACCTTCACAGTATGCAAAACTTTGGCTCTGGTCCTAGCTCTTTTCACATGTGAATAGTTCCTGCGAGGCCTCTTCGTGTGCTCAGAGTAACAAACAATTCTGGGATTTAGACCTTGGTCTGAACCAAGGGTAGCAGCAGTACCTTCCCATACACAGGAATGGCTTTGTGCATCGCCAAGCGACGCGTTTGCCGCACAGACAGAGTTACTCTTGCTCTGCCTGTGACTCTTCATTTTCTCTGCTTTGGTTTGTAACGGGGTTTTGCCCTTTTCAAGGGTAGCAGTTCACCGCCAGTATCAGTCAAATAAGGCACCTATTCCATCCACCTTCGGTGTTTTTTTTTTTTTAAATGAAGTAACAATTGTCACTAAATTTGACTTCTGGCTGCGTAGTTCAAACATACTTGATCATGAACTGTGGGATCCATTGCAGCTTATCCTCAGACACCACTTGGAAAAGCAGGACGGCTCATCCCCCCCAGCCATGCTGTTTGCTTTCCTCTCTGGACTAGTTGATGCCATCGCAGCAGATCGCTCCTGCACCGGACAAACCATCATGTAGGTCACTTTGTCTCCAATTCATATTCAAAGTGCTTTCAGTATTCTTTTTCCAAGTAATAATCTTTATTTTCATTGAATCTGCGGCGAGGAGGACAAGAACACGACAGCACCCAAACGCTACACAGAAATTCCTTCACAGGTTGCCTCTTCTCAGGGGTACAAAAGTTGTCTCTTAGGATAAGCCTTTTGTGGACTTGGTGCATTTAGAAATCCTCTGTAAGGACAGCTCAGTGAAACCGGTGTGGACAGGAGCGACACCGGTCCTAACGTGTGTGTCATCAGCGCCACGAACCCGAACACCCACAGAGCTGCACAGGTTTCATTTCCCTGTCCTTTTGCCATTTATATACGCTCATTTTACATTTAATTACAAAATTGCCAGAAATGTTGATAAAGAACAGCCTGGTAGGCATCACTGGCAGCATCGTGCTGCACCGCAGCTGGGCCGCGGTCTCTGGGCAGTGGTCTGGGCAGTTTGTGCACGACGAGGTACCTCTGCTGCTTGTACGTACACGGGACAAAAAGAACGACTTCACTAAATTCACAGAATTGAGCACCCGCTATAGGAAAATGCAGAGGGCATTTGGTGAAAGCGGTACGAAAGTATCCCCTAGAAGGAAAGGAGTTACGTCTGTGGTGTCGTATTTTAGCGCGGTTAACGGCCTTGCAGTTCATTCTGAGTCCACGTCCAAAGAACCCCATGGAATCCAGGAGTTAACAAGTAAGATGGGTCCAAGTCACTCTGACTGGGGGTTTTTAGAAGCTGTTTTTAGAACTCTCTCATCCTCTCTCTTTATATACCTTTATTTCAGAGAAATTCTGGCTTTTAAACTATATTTAGCGATAAAAGTGAGCCATCAGCTACATCTTGTTCCAGTGAAGAAGGTAAAGCAAGGCTTTCACATACATTTTTGTACTATTTTTAAAGAAGGACACATGCAAAAATGTGCTGTTAGGGTAAGGGCCATTTCTTTTCTTGTACATCATAAAAGAGTTTAAAACTGTCTCCTCACCCAACAGCAAGTACAGAAAAAATGCTGAATTATTTACTAATAATTATTGTGTTCACTGAGAAGTGCCTACTGCAGGCATCCGGCAAAATACTGCAAATAATTCAAGATACGCAAATTATTAAAATCAACACCACCAATTAACTATTAATTACACTGTATTTCCACGCGAGCATTCACGAACAGCTGAACTCACCACCACCACCGCCTCACTTTTAATCCCTGATCCCGCACAGAGAGCGAACGGGCTCGGCAGAGGCTGGGCTCTCGCCCCGTGACGCGGCCACCAGCCTGCCCTCAGCC
>NW_010433467.1:11699-36020 GCF_000710305.1 Buceros rhinoceros silvestris | reverse complement strand
TGCCCAGAGAGGCGGTGGAGTCCCCACCCCTGAAGGTACTTAAAAGACATGTAGATGTGGTGCTGAGGGACATGGTTTAGCGGTGACTTGGCAGTGAATGGTTGGATTCAATGATCTTAAAGGTTTTTTCCAGCTAAAACAATTCTTTGATTCTACCTTTAAAAACAAAATGAAACAAAACATAAGTTTTAAATTACAGAAGAAGGTACAGCTGTGTATAGAATTCAGGTGAATAAATAACAGAAAAGTAAGTGTCCTTTGTAGGACAGTGTCAAAAATTTAAGGAACTAGCAATAAGAAATGGCAGAGTGTTACCCCAGGAATGAACTGTACATGATCATTCTAACATCATCTTGCAACTTTTCTTTTTTCTTGATACATTTTTATGACCTATAAAAATCTCAGAAATACAGATTTTTTTCAAGTTTGCCACTGACAACGAAGAAATCTAATGGCAGAAAAGTATGGGGCATCTTATCAGAGCATGTCAGCCTGAAAATATAAAAGAAAAATTTCATGAGAATTTGTGACAAGGGGAAAAAAAATCCCCTTGCAAAAGAGGCAATATTTTGCTTGCAACCATGTGCTTCAACTATCTCCAAAATAAAAATCAACAGAGAAGATAGCTTGTCATGATATTCTGGGGGAAAAAAAAATTTCAGGCAACTGAGGTGACATAAAGTCAAACATATATTTCTGAAAGGCAAGAAGCAAAAGCACTGATACTTAAAGGTGTATGAAGCATTTCATTTTTCTCAAAACACCAACAGCATTTCCCCTTTATACACACAATCAAATAGGATTGAACTGTGTTTGTCAGACTCATGCATTTACCCCACTGAAATCCAGAATTAAAGCAGGTCCTACATGAGCCTCAGCCTCGATGAGTTTTATGGTTATTAGTTAGGCTTTAATTCACAGCAACTCTCTTTTTAATGCACTGACAATTAATTATTCTATTGGTTGCATGGATGGTTTAATGGATGCATTCCATTAACATGTTACCTCCATATATATGACAGAGCTGCACTCTCTGCTTGCTGTTGTTTTCATATCCCTTGCCTCTCCAGACATACCTCCATCTGTTGTTGACAATCCACTGAACCCCCACTTTTCCCCTAAGCCAGCATCTTTAATATATAAGCAATCCTTTTCATTCTCAGTGCAAGCATGAATGGGAACTAAACAGCCTGATGAGAATCACAGAGAGATTTCCCTGCTGACAGGGTATATCCCAGACCAAAAGTTATCACAGTATTAAAATATATATACATCCGCTCACACAGAGACAATCGTTTGATCTTACTGCTTGCAGGATAACCTATTTTATTTAACATGTATTATTTTTACAGTATCTTCACCCTTCTAAAGGGTCTAAGCCTTCAAATGTTGGTTATATAGGCAAGTAGTTTGTATACAGTGTAATCAATGCCTACAACACAAAGACATGGTCTTCCA
This sequence comes from Buceros rhinoceros silvestris, assembly GCF_000710305.1. Taxonomy (NCBI): domain Eukaryota; kingdom Metazoa; phylum Chordata; class Aves; order Bucerotiformes; family Bucerotidae; genus Buceros; species Buceros rhinoceros. Next base: position 34,562 of record NW_010433467.1, on the reverse strand, counting down.
TGTCCTAGTACAAAGAGCACTTCCGAAGTATAAAAAAGGAGACAAAGTTCTATAGATCCCTGAAGGTGATACATATCTAAAAGCACATACTTAGATATATTGTAGGTTAGCCAGGTACATATCCCAGTGATATATCTTCACATATTTCCATAGGAATATTTTCCCCTTAGATGCATGCTAAACTGGAAAACCTCTTGTGGGTTGTCTGCCTTTCTGGTAGGATCTGAACCTCAACGTGGAATTTCTTCTTAAGATCTCTTTGTGCTAAAACAAAGTCCTCCTGTAAAGACTGTAAAGACTTCATGCCCAAACATGAAAGTAAACAGTGGGTGCTCAGAAGGCAGTCCGTGTCATACCTGACCCTGTTCATAAACGTCAACTTTTCAGTGCTTTTCTATTTCCAAGTGTCTTTGAAATTCTGAATGTCCTTTTTTTTTCAAGTGACAGAACGAGAATAGCTATGAACATCTGCATGTATACGTGCTCTCCCCAAAGCTGAAGGACAAAAAAGATGGGCTGTTGTCATTGCATTATCATGCAATTACTGTGCAGCTTTCTTTAGCCTTGTAATGCAGGGGGTCAGATAAAGTGGCCAAGAAGGTCCCTTTTAATTGGAAAATCCATTAAATAGACAGGAAGGAGAGGGAAATGTATACTATGAAAAATATCAGCATTAACCTAATTTTGGCTTCAAGATCATATCCTAGAAAATATTTACTAGAAATATACAGAGCTCAGGACAAGGGTCAAGCAGCAGAGAGCTGAACAGAGAGTGTACCTTTAATATAAAGGATTATAGTCAGCATATGACTGAGAATAATATTGTGGATGCTCTGGCAAAGACACGCGTACAAAAGGCTTCTAAATGAAACCAATGAAGCAGGAGTTCTGATAGTTTAGCAGCACACTCTGGCACAGTGCAGCTGAAAAAAGAAAAAAATAAACCCACTAAGGGAAAAAAGTAATAAACTCTTGCTACCCATGGGCAGGCTTCACAGCAGTTGAATAAGACAAATAGAAGAAAGCATCCGCTACTGCCCAGAGGGAAATGTAATGACCCAAGTTATGACCTGCCATAGAGAGAGCCTTAAGGAATAAGACAGAAGCAGAAATCTGGGAAGTTATGTGAAACTAAAATAGGGTCTGAATTAAATGTAAGTCAGCAAAGTGCTGGTGGAATTGAGAGAAAATTTTGATAAAGCACTAGTGCTCCCTTCCCCCACTTGAAGATAAATTACTGCCCAGTCGACTCAAATCCAAACATAACACGTGTAATGGGAAAAATATTGTGACTGAATTGACGCACTAGCATTGTTTATACTATAAAAAGGGCGAGTTTAGGAGTCTCAGAACACAGATTGAGAGTGGCCCAGCTGTTACACCGACAAACCATTAACACTGAGCCACCAAGACTGTTTCTAAGTCTAGGACAGCATTTTTTTTGTTCTTTCTGCAGTACAAGCACTCAAACTTCATAAGGGCTTTAAAACTTTACTGTCCTTGCTGAAACAAATCACTGCTGTGAAGGAAGTCATTGCTTGTAGAAAGTTTGACTTATCTCGCCTTTTTTTTCTTTCTTCTTGTATATCAATATCAGGAAGCGCACGCAGGGAAGCTTTCAAGAACAGAAAAGATTTCCCTGCGTATAAGATCCAAGTACTTCTTTGGCTAGAATTCTTCTCAAATAGTGGGCAAACAGTGCAGAAAATATTTGAGTTATGGATTAGAGGAATAGTGATTCTCCTATTTTTAAAGGTCTCCCAGGTGTATTTATTTTCTGAAAATAATAGAACTCATTTTTCATTATGCAAGGTAGTTAAGCTGAGCATCAGCCTGCACTCATTCTCTACTGCTCTCTCTTTTTCTTTCTGGCAGTCTTTATCTATTTGACAGAAGAGATTAACGTTATTCCTCTGAAAGAAAGTATCTGCCGAAATTTTCCTCCACAGTCTCATATTCTACATCTCCTTTAAAAAACAGACTGAAAAGGTGAACTTTTCATGGAAATGCTAATATGAAACATGTTGACCCATCCTTCGTCTTCCCCCTGAATTGCTGAAATATTTGTTGCACTTTGACCTAAATGTTTCAATTATTTACCACCTTGGAGATACATTTTCCAGTAAAGAACGTTTCTCTGGAAAAAGGGAAAAATATCCTCACTCTGTCTGTATTATAATCTGAGGATTATAATACATCACCTCAGTTTACCTCTTTTGTATCATTCCTTCTTTATTTTTTCATCACAGACCTTCTTACTGATCTCCTTTCTCATTTTCTTAAAAATGAACCTGCTGAATTCAAGATGCTTATCCAAAAGATAAGGAAAGGCATAAAAAGCGAGTATTTATTAAATCCAGTATTAGCACCTGTGATAATGGCAGGTGAGATTACTCTTTTGAATCATGAATTATAAACTTGACCCAAAACACCCAGGTTTTAAAGAAGGAAAGTTATCTTATTGCATCACTCTCCTTCTCTAACAGTTAGAAAACATAATCTAGTTTCTGCCTTTGGTTTATTCTTTGGTGATCCATAACGACTTGTAGTAGCCATGTTATCCTCTGCCTTAAACAATTATTTCCCTTCCCTGTTGTTTATTCTCTCAAGTTTGTTTACAAGAACAAATTATGTCCCTTTTCAGTCTTTGTTTTAAGAGGCTAATCAAGCTGTGGTCTCTTGAACATGTCTATATTCCCTTCTTTGCAATGATGTGTGGTCCAGAGATCTCTGAGCTAGAAGAAATACAAGCTAACATGTCTACAGGATTCACTGCAACATCCCATGGAATCACCAATTTAGGTCTGAAATTAATACAGCCACTCTTGTGCAGTAGTACATTCTTGATAACAATTTACTTCCTTCTGTCCTCTAACCTGCTTCTCTTCCTTCTCTGCCATGAGTGATCAACTTACCCACGCTTTTCTTTCTTTTCCTTTGCTTTTTCTCACCCCTCAGTGATGTTAATCTCCCAAGGAAAGGAATCAGTAAATTAGTGTTTGAATATTATAAGCAGAGGAACAGAGAGTGCAACAGAGAAGAGGAATGCTGTACCCTTAAAAGGGATCAATTGACAAATGTGGTACCCAAAAGGCGCAGTAGACTTAAGATAGATTACGTGAATCATTTTGGGTTTACTGGGCTGATAATGAAAGACACTGGATGTGCATCTGGTTTGAGATGAGAAGGAAGATGGGAGGGGAAAGAAATCACATAGTCCTCTTAAAGAGAGATGGAAAACTCTGCTGTGCACCACCGTAGTGGCCATCTGCTGTGCTCTGAATTGTGGGTGATAAATAGCATGCAGCTGTAAAATGGTGGGTCAGGCACTCTCGAGCTCCTTTACTTGTCATCTCTGCACATCACAGACTTGTGTTTTGTCAATTCGTGTCTACAGAGATCTTTAAACGGGTGTTCTGCACTTCTCTGCTGATAGTCATCATACATTGTTTGTTAATCCCTTCCTATGGTACTTGGGATTGAAAAGATCTTCTCAATGAAAAATGGATTAAATGGGTATATTGAAAATTTTCCTGACGACTTTTTAAGTGTGAGTCAAGCTACTCTCGTTTGTGCCACAGATATCAATGCAATATTTCTTGAAACACAGGAAGGTGAAATATGACTGCTTAGAGGTTAGGGTTATCTTTTCAGTCTGAAAAATAGACAGTCACAGGGTTATAGGTGAAATACGCAAGTACCTCAATCTAACTGACATATTCCTATAAATTAATTTTAATGGGCATTTCCCCTGGCTAGCAAATGACTAAGGAGCACTGCATAAAGCTCAAAGCTAATACCTAGTATTTCAAGGACATTTCTTCTTCCTGAAGGAGACTGCACTGTATAACAACTACATGTAGCAGTTATGAAATATACATAACTGGAAAGGTAGACATAGGAATAGTTAAATTAGTGCATTTGCATATCTGGAAATCATGCCTTCATTTCTGTACATATCTTCACGAGTAAAGGTCTTCATCAACAGTCACACATGCTAAAGCCACAAATTGTGCTTCAGAAGTGGCTTTGAAAACATGTCCAAATTTATCTGGATGTTCCCTCATAAGGTGTTGTGGAGGAATTAAAAAATAAAAAGAGAGAGAGAAGAAGAAAAGAAGAAAAAGGAACATGAATCTATGTAAATTTCACTGTGCTGATCTAGGGTTGCAGAAAGCTCAGACTCTCTATGAGAAAGCCTGGGGGGGAACTGTTTAAAAAAATCAAAATACTTAAACCAAACTAATACCAAAAAATCAAAATACTAAAACCAAACTAAAACCAAACAAAAAGTTGGTGGACATTACACTCTAAGTCTAAAAGTAAGGAGGGTTTAACAGACAAGAAAAAGAATTAGAATAAATCTGGGATTTCAGGTTTATTTTTTTCAGGGAAAGAAAGAAAAAGACTGAGCAGCTGGGCCTAAATGGAGAAAAAGGTGTTTGTTATTACGGGGCATGGGATGTACTGTCACTACCTTACAAAGCAGAAATGCTGGGGTGGAAATGCAGTGGGTAATCCCATCGAGTGGCCACTTAGTGCCATCCTCACAATCAGTGCTGGGGCTCATGTTATTTAACATCTTAATTAATGACTTGAGCAATGGGGTAGAAGTTAGCCCCTGAAACGTGGCTGGAGAAGTGATGGGCTGCTCTTCAGAAGGACCTTGTCAGGCTGGAGAAATGGTATGACGTGAAATGCAAATTCCAGAATTTGAGATAGAGACACATCGTGCAGAAGTGTAGGCAGGGGCTGCCAGGAAGAAATGGAAATGTGATAGCAGCAGAGCAAATCGCCGTGGCCAGACTTTTCCCTTCCTTTACATAAACTTTTATTTCTTCCTCAGCTTTCTTTTCTGCCACTCAATTTAAGAGCTGGAATAATACTGAGAAAATGAAAAATCGAAAATGGAAACTGAAGGGTTAATACACTTGAATATTACAAAAATCCCTGCCATGTGTTTTGAAAGCCATTTGACAACACAGAGGAGGAAGCTGATGCCCTGTAGTTCAGAGGGTACATTGTTTACCATGAAATGCCGATTTGCATATGGTAAGTACTTTCTTTTATTAAAAAGCAATGCAAATAGTCATACAAACTCCTCTGTAAATAGCAAAGGAGAACACTTAGCCACCCCATAAGGAGGATTTACACCAACTGAAATGGCAGCAGAATCTGGCCTAGACATTGAAAAACACCCAACTTATGTCTGAGAAATTTGTCGAAGTAATTTTTCTTTCTTCTGGTGGCGGCCTTGCTCCTTTGTCACCTGCACAAAATCAAAAAGAGGTGAACTCCTCCTGCATATAAGAAAAAAACTCTTATTTAAAAATAAGATTTCAGATGTTTGTGGCTTGAGACCCTACTGGCAAACAAAGCTCACAGAAACCCATATAACCTATAGGGTACACAGTTTATCTTTGCTCTAATTAGATCTTACAAACATTTTCATCTCTTTCTTTACACACTTTATAACAACACTCTCCTCAAGCAAAAACTCTTTAATCTTATAATTTGAAAATTAATTCCATTTCAGATGTCTTTTTGGCAAATGACCTTTTCTTATACTTGCGCTATAGATAAAGAAAAGAAAAGAAATCCTGTCTGTTTTTTATTCTTGTTCAGCTTTCTAGATGTCAGAACTGTTCATCTACTGAGGTTATTGTCAGCAATATTTCTTATTCTGAGTTTCTCAGTGAACAAAACTTTGAAAATATTCCTTCATGAAAACCTTTTGATTAATTTGTCTAAATGCATTTCTTCTGTAAACCAGGTTGATTATTTCAAAATGTCAGGTTCTGGGAGCAGATTTGAGAGCTATCCTGGCAAACACTATTGACCAGATTAAAAACAAAGTGTAGAGACATGACAGCAAGGTGGATCAGTGACTGGCCTGCCATCTGTCACAGATGGATTAAAACAGTCATTCTGTACCGATATCTAGAAGACACTAATTCCAGTCCAAGTACATGGACTGGCTCGTGCAGAGGAGATTTACTCAGAGGAAAGTTTTTTATGAGTGGTTGAAAGTCAGTTGTCATCTCACAAACACAAATTTCTCTTCCTGATTACAAAAAAACTTGCATGTCCTACATACTATATTCTAACTACCACATCTAATTAATTGAATGAATCATTACCAATGATTTGTGTACATCTCAAGTGGACTAAAGATAACAGAGTTAAAAGCTGTAAACTACAAGTTTAATTTTCATAGTGTTTTTACCAGTAAAATGGCCATCGATCATCCAAATCCTGAAGGATTTTCCCACAGAGAAGTTAACAAAGGAAGATTTCTCTGTCAGTTAAAGCAGCATGAAACCAATTTAACTCCACTGGTCTCATACACATCCACTCCAGACTGAAGCAGCGTTACCGCTACATAAACAAGATTTCAGTCACTCCACCCAGAGTGGGAGCCACCTCCATTCTTTAATGGGGCTTTTCGATGGAGGCTTGGGCTATGATGAATAACCTTTTTGAAGTGACAGCTCTCTCTCCCTTCAACAGAGACAAAATCCACACGGTTTATTTAGACTAGATAAGACCAATACTATTTGTATCTCTTTTAGCAGCCTGGATGATGGGACAGAAGGCACTATCAGCAAACCTGTGCTGGTTTTGGCTGAGGTAGAGTTAACTTCCTTTGCAGTGGCTAGTATGGGGCTGTGTTTTGGATTTGTGACTAAAACAGTGTTGGTAATACAGGGATGTTTATGTTATTGCAGAGCAGTCCTTACACAGACTCAAGGCCTTTTCTGCTTCTCACACCACTCTACCAGTGAGTAGACTGGGGGTGCACAAGAAGGTGGGAAGGGACGCAGCTGGGACTGCTGATCCTAACTGACCAAAGGGATATTCCATACCATATGAGATCATGCTCAGCAACGTTACAGGTTTGGGGAAGTGTGGCTGGAAAGCTGCCCAGCGGGAAAGGACCTGGGGGTGTTGGTCAACAGCTGGCTGACTATGAGCCAGCAGTGTGCCCAGGTGGCCAAGAAGGCCAATGGCATCCTGGCTTCTATCAGCACTAGTGTGGCCAGCAGGAGCAGGGAAGTGATTGCCCCCCTACACTTGGCACTGGTGAGGCCACACGTTGACTACTGTGTCCAGTTTTGGGCCCCTCACTTCCAGAAGGACATTTTGGTGCTGGAGCAGGTTCAGAGGAGGGAAATGAAACTAGTGAAGGGTTAGAGAACTAATCTTATGAGAGGTGGCGGAGGGCCCTGGGATTGTTTAGTTTGGAGAAAAGGAGGCTCAGGGGAGACCTTATCACTATCTACAAGTACCCGAAAAGAGGTTGTAGGGAGGTAGCGGTTGGTGTCTTTTCCCATGTGACAAATGACAGGATGAGAGGAAATGGCCTTAAGTTGCATCAGGGGAAATTTAGGTTGGATGTCAGGGAAAATTTCTTTACACAGAGGATCATTAAGCATTGGAACAGGTTGCCCAGGGAAGTGGTGGAGTCCCCATCCCTAGAGGTGTTTTAAAGCTGTATGGATGTGGTGCTGAGGTTTAGGGACCCTGGCAGTGCAGGGTGAACAGTAGGACTCCATGATCTCAAAGGTATCTTCCAACCAGATGATTCTGTGAAAAGCTGGGGGAAGAAGAAAAGGAGAGATGTTCAGAGCGATGGTGTTTGTTTTCTCAAGTAACTGCTGTGCTTCATGGAGCCCTGTTTTCCTGGAGATGGCTGAACCTCTGCCTGCCAACAGGAAGTAGTGAATTAATTCTTTAGTTTGCTTTGCTTGCAATTGTGGGTTTTGCTTTATGTATTAAACTGCCTTTTTCTCAACCCACAAGTAAAAGGTATCTTCCAACCAGATGATTCTGTGAAAAGCTGGGGGAAGAAGAAAAGGAGAGATGTTCAGAGCGATGGTGTTTGTTTTCTCAAGTAACTGCTGTGCTTCATGGAGCCCTGTTTTCCTGGAGATGGCTGAACCTCTGCCTGCCAACAGGAAGTAGTGAATTAATTCTTTAGTTTGCTTTGCTTGCAATTGTGGGTTTTGCTTTATGTATTAAACTGCCTTTTTCTCAACCCACAAGTATTCTCACTTTTACTCTTCTGATTCTCTCCCCCATCTCACTAGGCTGTGTGGGGCTTACTTTACAGCTGGGGCTAAACCATTGCATCATCAAACTGGGGGAGCAATCAACATGGTGGAGGCTGCCAGTCAGAAGAACCTGGACAGGCTGCAGAAGTGGTCTCACAAGAACTTCATGTGCTGTGTTCATTTTGAGTGCCTCATTACACAAAAGATGTGAAGAAAGTTCAATGAAGGCCACAAAGCTGGCCAAGGGGCTGGAGCACGTGGCATCCCAGGAGAGGCTGAGAGATCCTTCTGTTCAGCCTGGAGAAGAGAAGGTTCACTGGCGAGCTTAGTGCTGTTGACACTACCGGATTGAAGTACACAGGAAAGAAGAGAGTGTCTGCAGAGGCAGGCAGCAGAGGGATGACAGGCAACAGACACAAGGGAGACCATGGGAATTTTTTATTAGATACATGGGAAAAAACATCATGAAGATGGTCAAAAACTGATATAGGCCGCCCAGGACATTGGGGAATCTCCACCCCTGGCAGTGTTTGAGAATCAACTGGTTAAAGATTTGAGCAACCTGATGTGAACTCTGTGCAGGATCTTGGACTAGATGACCTCAACAGCTTGCTTCCAACCTAAATTCCTCTGTGATGCTATAGCTGATATTTGCATGGCTAAAGTTAGCTTACGTGATTTCTACTTGAAAAATTCTTCACAGAAATAAGATTGAACTCCTCAACAATGGAATGAGTTATAAATTTCCTTGATAAAACTTGATTTTGCAACATAAGAATATTTAAGAAAGTCACGTTATCATGTTTAGGTTGTTGAATCTAATGAACTCATCCTCCTACACAAGATTGGTCAGATTACACAGAACTAGTAAAAATGATAACACTAGACAATGGTAACCATAACAGTACACTATGATTTCATCTTTCCTTTTCTTCAGTTCTTTAATGTTACATATACTAAAAAATATACCTAACAGGAAAAAGTACTTACAAAACCTAGGATTGTTCATGAGTCTATCTCCCATTTTTGTTCATTGGTTGTAACGTAAACTCACAGATTAAGACTGGAAATTCCCTGTTTTGATTTCTGTTCTGTGGAGTGTAACTGGCTGGCTAAGCAAATGAAACTTTTTCTCCCACATTTTCCATTTGGAGATGTATCTTTATTTAAACGGGCTTCACTAAACCATAGTCAAAAAGGAAGCACCCAATACTAGGCTGAACAAGGCAATAAAAGAAGTCAGTACCAACAAAAGAATCCTCTTCGTATAAGGCTGAAGACTAGGAGAGCAGAGAGGAAAGCACTGATTACATTTGTGAGTTGATGCCTTAAAAAAAAAAAAAATGGTGAAAAAATCATTCCATCAGAGAATGACATCCCTTCCATATTCCTCTTTGCCAGACAGCAGAGCTAGCAAGATCTGAGAACAGAAAGCTGAACTCTGAAAACAAATAATTCCAAATTTGTATTGTCAGCTGCTGCCCAACCTTTATATAACCTAATTTGCCCTCTACACAAGACTATAACTAAATTATTCTAACACTGCTTCAGAAAAGATATATTTTCAAGACAAGCTAAATTATTTGCAGTTCCTGAACAACACTTAAAGGGCCAAGAACAGTTTTTCAGTCTAAAGAATTCAGAGATTAACTGAATGTCGGGGTAAATGTTTTGCCTAAGTAAGGTGGTTTCTTCATTTTCCACAAAAGGAAGGGGGTAAGATCTGACCTGTTGCAGAGTAAGGCCAGGGTAAGGGTCTCTGATAACCCTCCTGCACTGAAATTCTACAGCCATCTAGGAGAGAAAGTCTCAGCAGCACGTCAATTGTTACACCTGTAGGTGTCTCAGCACCTCAGCAAACCAACACATTTTTGCTGTGCCTCCTCCTTCCTCCTCTCTTTACTCCTTACCTATGCTAATCTAGACTATAGCCATACTAGTAATCTCAACAGCACCAGGGATGGCTCCTTGCGTTTGAGCAAGCTGGCATAATCTGGCTATGCCTCTTTAACCTCTTAGACACGCAGGTGGCTTTTTCCCTAGGTTCTTTTGGGAAGGGTCCCTGACTCTTGCTGGCTTGTGAATCATGCTGGCAAGTTGTTCGGCAAAACTGTACCAGGGACCATCTTAACAATTCAATGGTGTAGAACAGGCCCAGCATTGTTTTGTTTAACTTACTGAGGTAAAACTAGACCACGTATCCAAAAGCCCAGGATTCTGCAACTTAAAAAAAAAAAAAAAAAAAAAAAAAAAAAAAAAAAAAAAAAAAAAAAGAAAAATCACCAGAAATAAAAGAAATAAAACATTAAAATTTCAGTCTGAATGTTGATTAAAAATCCTCTATTCCTCTTCTACGAGCCTACCTGTCAAATGCTTCAGCTAACTGAGGCTGTCTTTACATTAGCAGGCATGGTGGTCCAGAAGGTGCAAACTACAAAAGGAAAGAGCTGATTTTGGCGCCCTGTCATCCTCACTACAGGCATTTTGGAGGTTTCATTCTAGTACTCATCCATTGACTGAGTTTCCATTAGTGGCTGGACAACATGAGCTGTTCATCTTTTGGTTTAGTTTCATTGCAAAGAAATACATTCTGGGTGCTCCAAGATTTCTTCCCAAACTATGGAAAGCAAGGACTTCCTTAGTGATACACATTTCCTCTCAACAAAATGCTAATGTAGATGTATCCCTACAGAGTATGCAAAAGATCCCAAAACGAAAGTCTTGGATCATCATAATGAAAAAAGGAAATGCACGATACTTAGTTTAAGTCCTCCATATAGGCAAGAAACATCTCTGCCTGGAGGAATATCTGCATATCGGTCTGAAAGCAATGTGACAGGCCTGAGAAATCAGATTGGTGGTGGTGGGCTTATAGCATGTGCTGAAACACCATCAAGGTATGCATGCATTTCTGGTTTTGGAGTAAGGAAGAGCAGATTCCCCGCTTTCAAATGTGGAGACTTAGCTATTTTTAAGCTCTGAGTCCTGGATGACACACCATTTCTGTCCGGCTTTCTCGATTACGTTGCACTATTTTAAAGACCACTTCTCTGATTATCTCTTTTGATAAAGTACCTCCACATTTAACAATAAAACTAACTCTTTAAGGTAATTTTTTTATATGCTAAAACTCTGTAGTGGTTTGGTTTACACATTATTTTCACCAACATAAATAAAGATCACCATCACTGTACTGGTTATATATCCCAGTTTAAGTGAGACCGAGATGAAGCACAAAGCAGTTGTGCTTTTTTTTCAGTTCTTTTCAGAAACATCATTGGATTGAGTGTTTTTTCCACCTGCCAACTGGCTAGATTCTTGAAGTAGTGGTATCTTCTCACTAGCGTGAAGACTCAATTAATTTCATAATGTAAACTTATACTAGGAAAAATGCCACTTCAGCCTGAGGCAGTATAATTAGCCATTTCCTCCCCTGCAAAGGGGTTCTTGAGATAGTAATTTGCAAGCAATTGGTGGGAGCTGCGTATATTTTTACTTAATCAATGTACTGAGTGATTAAAGTTCCAGGTAACAGCAAGATTTATTTTTCACAGACATGTGATTCATTTGTACTTCATAAAAACAGTTGTCAAAGAAATTTAAAATAAATTAGAATTTTAAAATTATCAGACTATGTGTAAGTGCATGCGTTCCTAGCCATCAAACATACTTGATGCCTCTATATAAGGGGTAACAAAGAGGAATTTGAGAAACAAACATTGAAAACTCACATTGTGGTGAGAGGACAATAAACATAAGTTGAAAAAAAAAGAAAAAAGAGGTGCAACTGGACAGAAGAAAAAGCTTTTTTCCCCAGGAGGACAGCTCAACATTGGAGCAGGTTGCCCAGAGGTTTTGTGCAGTCTCCATCCTCGGAGGGAAGATGTGGTCCTCATCTGATCTCACTGCTGGTCCTGTTCTGAGCAGTCATTTGCACTGGAGAACTCTTGAATTCCCTGCAACATAAGCGAGGTGATGATATTTAGATGAATCAGAACTGTAGGAAGAGGACCTGGCATACTGTTGTTTCATGATTTCTGAATCAAGATGTCAGCACACTAAACGGCTCGTACCACCTCATCTTGACTACAGGGTATACCTGTGTGTACATATATACATACCTTTTTACACACAACGTGCTGAGAATGATGAGAAATTAATTATTTCCCATTTGAGGGCTGCTTGTTATAATTTACATGCTACATTTAACGGTTGTACTGCCATGATATAAATTTACATAATAGTATTCAATAGTATACACTTAGCTGACAAAAAGATAAATGGCTGATCATTTTTATACGTTAAAAGCATTTTGTAGCAAGAGGGATGATTAAGCTGTTTGAAAAAAAAATCTATTTTCTTTGAGATAGCTTTGATAACTACTTTCTTCCTCCCCTAAGGACCTTTCAGAGGTGAAACCAAGCAGACGGTCACAGTGATCATTTTAGATGATCCACAGCAACAGGATAATAAAAGTATTATGATCAGCGCAACCTGCACTGAAGGAGGAGTCATACTCTGCCCAGCTCTGACCCTGTTATTCTGCTCTGTGACAATGCAGGAGGAATTATTAGATTTCAGATAGCCTCAAGATCTCTTATTGATTGCAAAACCAGGTTCCTGTTATTGACCACATTCACTTTGTGTGCTGTATACTTCCCTATTTGTGCTTTCTTTGGATGAGAATTTATCTAGCTTGCCTATTTCATTGTTCTGATGAAAGTGTCTCAGAAAAAAAATCTATGTCTACAGATAAAGGAGTAATGAGCTAGGAAGCACATATTTTACTGTAGTTTAACTATCTTTCAGATATAACCTTAAGAACCCTTCACAAGGACATTTTATGCTCCCTCACCTGTGCTTTTTTAAACGAAGTTCTCACTTTGCAGGCCTCACTTTGCTGGGTTCTTACTTTTTGAGTCTTTTTAAGCATTTATCAGACAATTACGTAGAGTAAAATTAATCTAAAAGTTACATGCCTTATCTAGGCTAGACATCTAAGGTTCCTTTCCTGACACTGGTGAGAGACTGGCACCTCCAAAGGGCAGTTTTCATACCATCCAAAAATAAGTCTACAAAATACTATAATAGGCATGAAATTAATTCTAACAGTAATGTTAAATTTTGAGCTTGGATAAAATTTTTACTGAATTCATATCGTATCTATATCCTACATGAACTTCATCTATTGCTTCATGTGTTAATTATTCTCATCTGTATTAAATATTCTGTATAACACTTCTGAAAATGATTAGGACAGGCCAGTAACTAACACTAAGAGCTTATCATGTTTTTTAAATGTCCTTTGGGGGATTTTTCATTGGAAAATGTTAATTAATTGAAACTGATCCTTTGGTCCAGGACAGAATTTCTGGTAAAACATACAAAAAAGAGAGCTACTCTTCTCAGAATAGCAAGTAGTCTAGTTGTAAAACCAATTAAGTGTGGAAATCTCTTTTTTTAGAATGGGAACTTTATCCAGTCTCTGCCATTCTAGGTAACCCACCTATTCCATTGGGATAGGTGGTGATTTCATGGCCTAATGAATCTTTAATTAAGGATAGAGATTTGGATAATTCCAGCAGATAGTACAGAGGACAGAAAGCAGTTTGCTGCTGATGCAGCTCACTTGGGTCTCCTGTATTTCCATGAGGTTCCTTAGATATCAGATCTATTTGAGGATCCCTCATTTTTTTTCCTCACTTTTTATTCCCCAAAACAACCAAAAAAAAAAAAAAAAAAAAAAAAAAAAAAAAAAAAAAAAAAAAAAAAAGAAGTTCCCACAAACCAACTTTCACATACGAATTTGTTTTCTCCCCCAAATGGCTAAATTTTAAGTCTTTATGAATCAGGACTGAGAATAATTTCTAGACTTCTCAAACCTCCATTTTAAACAGCAAAGATGGGGAAAAGATTATGTGGTTGATTGCAACATAACAAACATAATGAACAAGCTTGATTTAAAAGCAAGCCATGATTTAGAAGCATGATATTAATTTTTTCGTAGAAAAATGATGGAAAGAGAAGTAGCCTCATAGGAGCTGGTTAGTGGAAAGACAGACATTTATTACAGGAAAGGGTGGCAGAGGATGAAAAGAAAAAAGGAATGAGGTCTGTCATAGACATCAATAGAGTGAAGTTGCCTAAATACGTGTAATGAAGCATAGGGCTGAAGGAGCATCCAGTCAAGAGGCTCTTTTCAGAATACAGCCTTTGGTATCTGCCTGGAAGGCCAGTGACTGAGTTTTGGTGATGTATCCTATCTTGCTTACTTTCTCTGATTTGTAAACTCACACAGGAGAACTCATCTCAGCTTTTGGCGTCAACATTGCAGATATCTCCAACTAAGACAGGTTGATTTTCTAAGACACCCAAGATTCTTTTTCTCAGGAAAAATAGCTACTGTTCGGTTGCAATTCACCTGATCTATTTTCATCCTATTATGAAACACATACTAGAGGATGACAGTGATGGAGTAGCTTGGAAGCTAGCATAGCTCTTAATTAGAGAGTTGCTTTCATTTCTCTGCCTTTCCTCCATTACCTAACATCTGCATCATAAGAAACCACCGATTTGCCCTTCCAGTCAACTCCTCCCTGATAGACAAGTTTTAAAAACCTTATGGTTTAAACCCTTTCACACAATGCATGTGAGTAACGGTGTCGTTTGCACATGCAGCTGTCAAGCTGATGAACCCTGATATATTATCAGATTTTGATAGAGACTATACTTCACCTCTGCTAAGCCAGTATTGGAATGGCAATTAGATATAAAAATAAAAACATTGTTTGGGAATATCTATGAGAGAAAACCATGCACTCCTATACAAGTCAGTATCCTTTCAACATTTGAGACTTCTGAGTTACACAAAGGAAATTCTGCGTCCAGTAGTCTGACAACTTGACATCTATCCTCAAAATTTGCTTGAAAGAGTCTACCAGTTTTATCAATCATAGAATACTTCAGACAGCTGTGTGTTTCATGATATGTGCATGAAAAAAATACATTATTAAAGAACTTCTGGAATAATTAGATACCATGGAAGAGGAGTTGAAAATGTACAGCCTTTTGCAGAACAAAATATGTGAAAGTGGAAGTAAGAGAAACATCTGCATTCAATTCTGGCTTATCATCTGAAAGTAATTTAACCTTTTACTGTATGTTTAAAAAAGGGATAAGAAAGTTTAGACAGTTACGTCAAGTAGCTGTCATGAAGGTGGTTCAGTAAACAGAGTGTTGATGACGTTACCTGGGGGAGAACTCTGTATTCCACATTATTTAGCTTTGACAAAGAAGGTGGAGAAGTCATTTGCTAGAAATTTCAACCCACTCAAGAACAGAAGGGCTATAATTTGTTGCTGTCTTTTTTAGATAGTTCCCATACCTACGTGATAATAAAATGTTTGCTTGATACATGTTATATACCTAAAATAACATTGATCTGAGATCTTGAACTGCTCTCTTTCACTGTAACACTTATTATATTGTAGAAAAGATTACCAAAAAATAAGTGAAAGTGGAAATAGGAATAGGTACCACTAGGAAAAAAAAATATCAAGTGCTATCTTTATACACATAGCTTTAAACACAACAGAAATACTCTCTATATATAAATTGACAAAATGAGAAGATACATAGAGAAAATAATTTTTAGCATATGTCTGAGTCTAGAGTAATAGTTTTTCTTGCATGCTTTCATGTTTCTTTATGGTTAATTGGCTATTTGGTTATACTTTTCAGGGAGTTTATTCATCAAGTACACTAGTAGAAACAATCCAACTGAAAGTGAAGACTTCAAAAACAGTGCAAGAATGTCATACAATTTTTTACCTCCTAGAGGCAAAGTACATCAGGAGAAGCATACAAACACGGAAGGTATTGTCCCTCCCAGTTCTCCCTTGAATGAAACAGAATTATTTTTGTTAACTTCACTTAGTGGAGAATCAGGCCCAGAATGAGAGAAAAACTAGAGGCTAGAGCTACGGTTAAACAAAAAAGAATTGCAACTCTCTCCTTCAGTCAAATTTGGAACAATCAACAACCAAGATTTCTCAGTGGATAATGTATCCATTAAATTATGTGTTATACACATTAAATTGCATATAACAAGTTGCGCTCATCACAGAGGACCATAATATTTTATTACTATTTATATACGTAGTATGGAAAAATTCTGCAAATATGGAATAAACGCTTCTACTTTATACTATGAACTTTGAGACATTTGTACATGTATTTTTGAGTTTATACAGACACATATTGTCTATATTTTAATGTTACGTCTCAATGCTCAGGGCTTTGAGGAATAAAAGAATTTCCTGTAATGTGCTAGATACAATCTTCCGGGTTTTTTTACGGGCTTGTGAAGCAAGCATTCATAGCATCGCCAGCTTCCCTTTTGGGATTATTTATATTTAGTGTAAAAAGTCATTAAAATTTTCAGTCACTGAATTTTCCAATAAGCCAACACATCCTAATCATTAGTACCACTTCACATTTCTATTCCGTCCCTTACCAAAGCTATGAGAAACATAGCGTATCCTAAAATTTGACATCCAGATATACAAGAAATATTAATACGGCAGTGGAATAAACCACTTTACTTATCAGACCTCAAAGATATATTCAAGTTTAAGCATTAAATTAAGCTTCCTCGCAATTACTTATTGAGGAAAATAACTTATTATTAATTAAAGCCTTGTTTGCTCTGGAGATTTTCTGCACCGGTTGCCACCATAAGTGGCTAAATAACAGAATCATTGCAGCAAGTGTAGAGAGGCAAGGCTGATATTTGCATTAGAAGTGTTTTCCCCTTTTTTCCAGTCTGAATAGATCCAGCAGTGGAAACAGCTGCTTCATTTGATTACACCAAGAATTTTATGAGGGCAACTATGCTGATAATCCTAAATAAAAAAACTAAGACCTCCACACCCTTGGGTTTGTGGCTTCGGTTTTGCCTCCTCGCGTCCCCTCACTTACAGAAATATTACAGTTCAAAAATTAAACAGGTGCATGAAAAATGGCAGGTGTTCTCTCAGATGAGCCCTTTTGCCTTGCCGTGCATCTGCTATCTGAACTCTCAAACTCCCTTGCTGTTCAGCTTCTCAAGCATCTGTCATTTGACTTCCCAACCTTGCCATTAGATGCTTTCAGTGCTGTATTTTTTTCCAGGATAGATGTTTCTGAAATGTTACCTCTGTACACACCAGAGACTGCAAGACAGCAAAATTGCAAGTAAATATTTCCTTTTTTTTTTCATTCTGTAAGCAACACATCCTATTAATGTTAATGTTATGCCAAGGCGATCCTTAGATTCCAGATATTTTGACTGCTTGTGGGGAATCGGACCACATGTACAAATAACTGGGTGTGTAAAAGCAGTTCTTTCCCCTCTAAACACTTATCCCACTGCACTGTAAATATTTGGTTTGCTTTCTGCTCCCTTTGTTTTTTATGAATTTTTGATTTTGGCTGAATACCAGCCACAATTTTAACACCTCAGCAGCATCTAAGTTTGTACTTAAGCAGTGACATAGAAAGGTCTCATTATCCGAAGCAGTGAAAAGGCAGAGATTTCTCTGAATTTTGTGGAAACTGTAGGTGTTCAGTAATTTTGAAAATATGCCTTTTTTACTTAAGTGGTGAACTATGGAATCTAATCTGTGTGCATTGTAAATGACAGCTAACGGGAGGGCAGATTTCCTGCAAATATCTTACATGCTTTTCCTTGCTTTATAGTCAGCTGACGAATTACTAAGTGTTACTGCTTCAGAAGTGGCTCAAAGGGTCTAAAGAGTCTGAGCTCCTGATGCATACACCTCGTAAAAGAAATTCTTCACCCAGAATTTAGAGACACAGAAATAAGGTACAGTACTGCACATAAAACCTTCTAGGCATCACCTGAAGGAGGAGGCAAAGTGTAGTGAATGGCACATTTGCTCTGTCTAGTATTCGATATTCCTTGACAAAGACTATGTGACTGGGCTGTGACTCCCTGCATAAACCAGACATGAGTTTCACTGGGTCTGTGTTCATGAAAGGCTGTGACCATTCAATACTTTTGTCCATAATTTCAAAGTCAATATAAAACTGTTGCTGATAAAGGTTCTAGATGATGAAAAAAGGGTAAGAATGTTTAATAGTGGTAAGGACTTAGAAATGAGTGAATTGGGTAATTAATAATGTGATCTATTCAAACAAAACGATGTCTAAATCAATGGAAGTACCTTATATGGTATATTAATGTATGTTAAACACACATACAAACAAGAAGAAAACCTCTCAGAAGTATTGCTTAAGATCTAAATTCTAATGCCTCAGGATTGAATAAACCAGTTACTTTCTATACAACTAGATTGAAGAAGGGAGGGTGGGGGGAAGGGGAAGAATTGTGCATGATAATTATGCTCTGCAGAAAAGGACAAACACCTTGGCTGTGTCTTTTAAGAGTACCATGAAATCTTGTTTCAGGTTATTGCTAGAAACTTGCAGGGTCAGTCTTCAGATTATGCAAGAGAGATGCCAAAAACAAGAATGCACGCTGAAAACAAGGTGCAGGGATAGGAGGAAATGAGAAGAAAAAGAAGAAATAGGAAGAGATTCTGTTTATGACCACTCCCCAGGCTGCTAGTTTAGAGTAGTATGAGCACAGATCTTGAGTACAGACTACACAATGAGACTTTTGGATGTGATGAATCATACTACATTGACAATAGGAGGCATTTTGAAGTATTTTCAAAAAATAAGTCATTCCTTGGTAGGTCTAGCAGTCTGACCCTAAGACTTTGTAACATGATTTGATTGCCATTGGTGTGAAAAAAATATTTAACTTTCTATACTTCGAGGAAGTTAGAAAGACAAAAATGCAACTGTGACATTTCAGGAAATGAAAAGTCAACATATAACAATGTAAATCACACATAGCAAATGCAGCTATAATAAACATACCTTTATCCATCTTAGATACAATGACAAATACTTCCAAAATTCAAATTATATTTTACAGCCTAAGTAAATATTAAAAGGCCGCCAAATCTGCTAGCATAAATCCCCATGACCTCGCAAGTTTTCACCATGTGCATTAAATAAAATGAGAATGAACCGTGAAGGCATTTTCACTCCGCTGAGAGAACACACAGGTAAAAAGAGATAGTTTTACCAGCTGCTCTCAGAAGTGCTGTATCTCTGGAAGACCTGTGGAACTGTGGATTTGTCTACAGGCAGATTTCATATCATTTTACTACTAAAGTTGTATAAATGCTGGTAAATAATTTGCATGCTAATGGCACCTATAGTGCAAGAATGGCAAACATCAATCACCAAAGACAGCACCTCGAAGAGCTTATAGTTCGAGAGAAAATATTTCACTATGGAAATAATTTATATTGGGACAGTTGTGGTCACTCTTGTAGAGTGCATCACTTCAGCTAGCTAAACTGTATTTTCACAGGCCATATTAAATAAAACATTTAGCATGCAAGGTCAGGTTGGATGGGACTCTGAGCAACCTGATCTAGCTGAAGAAGTCCCTGCTCACTGCAGGGTGTTTGGACTAGATGAACTTTAAAGGTCCCTTCCAACCCAAAGCATTCTATAATCCTGTGTTAACTTTCCACAGTGTTGGCTTACGTGCATGCATTTACCTTCTGTGCAGTGCAATGAAACTTCTCAGCAAGAGGTGAGAGCAGTGCCATCAGGGGCAAGCGTAAGCCCAAGTGACTCCACAAAACCATCTGAAGGTCTTGACAGATCACATCCTAGTTTTCCCCCATCTTTTTATGCCATACTATCAGATCACTTCCGTTACTGTTGTTAGTAATCTCAGTTGATCTCTGTTTGTAATGCTTGAGCAGGTCTTGCAGAACTGCAGCAATCAGTGTTTCAAGCTCTAACCCTGACTGCACCACATACAGAAGCTTAAAATTTCTTATTCTCTGATAATTTGAAGCTTTATATTTAATATTTATTGCAATGCATAGTCTCAGGAGATGACAGTGGATGCGTGATAAATATGTTATCTCCCCCCCAAACAAACAGTCATCCATCTGTCTATCCAAGAGACGGTATTTGCCAGCTGTGCATATATAGAGAGTAAATGTAAAACCAGCTGTTCAGTCAGTTCATCCCATATAGTGAGGTTGTCACTGTAATCACTTTGGCTGGGAACATTTCCAGTCATCACACTGCTGGCTCCCCATGAATCACACTTGTCAGGAAAACGTCAGCATCTTTTATATGGCATTTGGTTATTTTTAGGATGAATGCTGCGAGTGTATTTAGGGCAATTACTTCCAAGGCTTGAGAGAAATCAATTGATAGCACTAAAAAACATATGTCTGGCTCTCAATTGAAGCAGCAAACTTGATGTCTGAATAAAAGTATAGAGTTATCCTTCCAGTGCATTCTGTCACAAGAAGACTCAACAATAAAGCCTCATACAGTTTCCTGAATTTCTGAAAAATGGACAAGTTGGAACAGTCCTGAGAAAAGAAGTGATGATGACTGGTCAGAGACCAAGAAAATATTGCTAGGAGGAGAAATCTGAACAACTGGTGTTGTTAAGGTAAAAGGAAAAAATGACTGAAGACATAAGAGGAAATTTCAAATAGTTGAAGTGTGTCACAAAATAAAAAGCAATAATTTGGTCTTGTTTAAATTTAGTGGATAGGTTGTAGCAGTGAACATTTAAGCTGGACATTGAGAGAAAATTTCTATGCATTAAGACAAATGGATTAACTAACAAATTTAAGCATATGCTATGTGTCTAAACACTTGGATAGAATCCCATGACATCTACTTGTAGAAATGTTTTAATTCTCTTCACAGACATACAGATATAAACCCTAGATTTTATAAATATACAGCAATATGATACCAGCATTTCAGCAGAAAAATTACAAGGTGCCTAACGAAAGCTCTGTGGCTGTTAGTACTGCTAATTTACAGAGAATGGGTGGACAACTTGCACCTTTAACTGAAATGAGACATTTTGATTAGTTTTGATTTTGATTAGTTTTGATCAGGTAATACTATGTCAGGGAAAGCAAGTTGAGTGGTGCCTTCTACTGGCAAGTGATGTCAAATGTGCCTGGTCCAATTTTTCATTGATGGTTTACCTGACAGAGAAGATTTTCTACATCCTACAATAGTACCCCAGCCCATGAATTACACAACGTTTTTTTTTTTCCCCTAACTTTCAGCACTCTAACAATTCCAAAGGGTCTTTGGTTAAAAATGAAATCTCTTTGAGGAAATAGCACATTTTTATGACTTTTTTTTTAAGGGAAAATTGATTCAGTTCAACACCGTTTTTCTGAAGTGTTCAACCTGAGAAACGGTTGGGAATATGTCTTTAATTAGCTACTACTTTTTTACCTAATCAAAATATTCCCGATTACTGGTTTCAATATTATGTTTTGGAACATAACTCGATTTCATTGCCTTTTGACTTTCAGATTAATATTAATAATAATTCATATTATGTATATTAATTAGTTTATACAGCTCTGTAGTTGATAATGTAGATGAACAGCTGATCTGAATGCTGTTTGAGATTATCTAGACAAATTCAGAAAATTTGAGTCATTATCAACATGGTTAGTCAATGTTTTCTAATAGAAATTATTGTGAATGTCCAGGAAACATCAATGTTTTATATCAATTTAGTTTGAAAACATTTTTGAAATTTGGAAATGTCTTGGTCCAGCTGCACTATTCAGAGTTGCACCACCTCAAAGCTCAAGGATAGATTCCTTCTCCATAGATAAAAGGGAAAAATTCTGTAAGGTATGAGGAAAAACTGGTTACTGAATACGAAAATAAACTGTGAAAGACTCATTTAAATTAACTGTACTTCTGATTAGCCTCATTACAGGCAAATATATTTGGGGGATGTCACTGTCTGATATTCTTTGACCCAGACAACCCAGTCATAAGACAAAGCTAAGTAACTGAAAATTTATTCATGGCTTTTTTCCATTTTTTGCCAGTCCCTTTGCCCTTTGAATTAGCTCTAGTCTTAAAATAGGATTTACCTGGATTTCTCATCATTAACTTCTGCAATGTAAACTGTTTCTCTGGGGTTCTTTAAATTCTCCTTAGAGTGGCATTTCTAGCGTGCACACAATCAATCGGGTGAGTCTGCAGTTTAGTTTGCTTGCATTCATACATGTGCACATCTGGCCACTCAGACACAGTTTCACATTTAACAAGGCATGACTAGGAGGAAAGTGCATGAAGGAGGAATCATGAGGAGCAAACCCAGGGGAGCATCTAAGAAAGTCATAGACAAGTTTTTAGGAGATTATTCCTCTCATAGATTTTGAAGTAATAATTCACAGTTAGTTACTCAGAGACTTTGATTTGGTGAGGACAGGAACTTATTAATTACGTTTAGAAAACTTGTGAGCTGAGCCCTGAAGTTTGTTTAATAGTTACTGGATTCAAGAAACAGCTTCAGGCTTGCTTTGGGGACACAGTTAAAAAAAAATCAAAAAACCCCAAAAGCCTCCAATCACTTTATGGGAAATCTCCCATAGCCTTCTAACCATCCTGGCTAACTGACAAAGCTTGGAAACTTCACCTCCTTTTTTAGTAGCCTTCAAAACTACTTACTAGTTTAGAAGTATGTGTGAAATGCATGAGACCCATTTTTTTGCCATTATACTGTGCTGTAGATGTGAACAAGAAAAAAGCCATCTTCAGGGCTGGGATCTAGAGACGTCCAGATGAAGTCAACCAAAAGTTGACCAAGATGGTCAACTGCTTGTCCGATGAACTATGCTAGGAAAAGAAAAAGTTAGTAACTCTT
>NW_010433467.1:0-11606 GCF_000710305.1 Buceros rhinoceros silvestris | reverse complement strand
ACATACATAACTAAAGAACAGAGTAGATCCTGTTGTCTTTTGGATTGTTCTCACAGAGAGATTAGTGTGTTGATTTCCATAGAATTTTACACCACCAGGTATAAAAGCAGTGTATATCACTAAAAACATGAGACAAAAATGTAAACTGAATGTTCTTATGAACTCAATGGTAGCACCCATTTTATACATGTCTTGTCAGTTCTTTTTTTAATATCATGTTATTTTCTTAAAAAAAAAAAAAAGTGTCTGGGCCAGGTGGGGATATCTGGCTGTACTTGTGCTCTTGGAGAACAACGGAGCCTCCAAGAAGCTCAAGAGCATCAGAAGTTCCAGGTCTGGCAAGCAAAGGAAGGGTGAGATTCAGGTCTGAAAAATTGCTGAGAAGCAGGAACAGATACTTTCAGAAAAAAGATCCCTGGAAGTCACTGCAGACTTTGGGGAAACCAGAAAATCAAGCTGCTAATAAATGAGTTTGGAAGCAAGAAATTGTTCTGCAAGGCCACAAGAAGTAGGTGAAGGTATGTCTGTGAACTTCTTTTCTTGCTTGTGTAGTCAACTTCGTAGTCAATTGAAATTTTACAGAAGATAATCTATTCTAGTTCTTGTTCATACTTGGCTCTTCAGATTATAAACCCCTTTGGTGTTTTGGATATGCTTTTTAATAAGAAAAATATTTAGGTATATTCACCTTAGAGTTCTTGATCCTTCTTCAGATCCACTCACACATGTGACCTCCAGAACATCCTGTGGCAAAGATGGCCACAACTTAGCTGTGCATTGCATTCACTTTATCAACAGCGTTCTTGATCTTATAGATTCTACCATCTTTTTCAGTCCTCTGATTTTTCTCATACACAGAATCAATGCGTACGGTTGTCCTTGTAGACATTCTCTTTGCCTCTTCCTAAATCGTTGTATAACCTGTTTGAAACAGATTTTTTGGGACTGCAGGAAGTATTGAAGATATAGGAATATTACAGATTAATGCATTTACATAAAGATGTGTTCTATTTTGGAAAAAGAAAACTGCTGTGACAACTTTATAAAAGCATCTGTTGTCTTTGTGTTACTATAACTTGAGTTCAAGAAGTACAAATTATATTATTCCGGTCAACCATGAATTGGTAACCAAAACACAGTAATATAAATAAGTGGGTAAATGAGGATTTTCCTATTTCAGAAGACCAATTGAATGCTGTTCTGATGAAAGTTGACAATAATGTTAATGATTAGCTTGAGAAGAAGAATTTCAAGAGAGAGACCTAGACACTGTAGAAACAGTGTTAGAGAAGTTAAAATAAATATGGTAAGATATCCCTGGGTAGTCTAGGGGGACATAGTTCATTACAACATTTCATGCTACCTGACCTGAGGAAAGGTATTTATTTAGTCAAGGAGAGCTTTGCTGTACACTTTGTCAAACGTCTTGCCTATAGTATACCTAGGCAGGTCTGATGACATATAAAAAATAGTGGTCATAATAATAACAGCCTTTGCATTCCACAGTACAGTTTATTATTCTGTTAAATTGATATAACAAGCCCCATAAAACTCCCACTGACCTCAGTCAGTCTAGGATTCTTAAGGCACTGAATATTGCCGCGTTGAGAAATCTACCAAGTGTTTTAATAAAGAAGCATGAAAGAATGTTATTTAATTCAGAACAATGAGCAGAGACCATGAAAACAAATGTTAAAAAAAACCCAAACCATAGGGAATGGATGTAGTGACATATAGGACTAGAACTTTATTTTAGAAGTTTAGTCTTTCTGCTGTTAAATGTTGCATGTAAGTCGTCCTTGGCTGGAATTATTGTGTGCAGTGTCAAATTCCCTACAGATTCATTATTGCAAGATCAGGCTGATTGCATTTACACATTGATTTTCATGCTCAGATTCATCAATTCATCTCTCGGAAGGAGAAGGACTTCTCTGAAATTAGTATGGTTAAACTAACATGAGCAATTATCTGTTCTCAACACTCAAGCTCCATGTTGCATGAGCTCTCTGAGAATCAGGTATGTTACATCACCTCTACACTTTATCACTTGAGTTTGTTAGAAGGATTGACAAACAGATGAATGGAATGAAGGAAAGAAGGAAGAGAAGGAGAGAGGGAAGAAGGTGGATTAGTTCTACAGCCTCCGTTTTTCTATAATCTCAGAATGACTTATTTGGGAAAGACTGTAGAAATGAGTGTGGCAATTGTTCTGTGGGAGGTCCACCTATAAAGAGGTCTTTGGTGGCATAAATCTAAAGAAACATCTAAATGTACGCAGCAGAGCCAATAGAGAGCTGAAGGCTCCCTTAAGTATAATGTATTCCCTTCTTTTAAAGGTCAAGTTGTGTGTGCTGTTCTCAGCCAGCTCTGGAGAACTCAAGCTTGGCTCCAGGTTACCACAGAAACTTTCCAGAACATTTTCTGCACTCAAAGAAGAAAATAGCAACCATGCTAATTGAAGTAAAATGTCACAAGCAATGAAATGCGCAATAACTCTGATTGTCAGCTCTTCCACTTTTCATGATAGTTATGAAAGAATAAATCAAGGGAATCAAAAATGCTAACAAACCTGCTAGGAAATCCATGCATTTTGACATCCCCTGCACTCTTCAGCCAATGCAAGTAGCAGAAAATGAGATTCTTGCTGTGTTTCTGTAAAAAGAAAGAGACAAGAAACAGCTAGCTTCTGCTGACCTCTTCACCTCCGTTAAGCACAGGCTCCATATGAAATCTGTAAGTAGCTCTGTCCTATGTGAGATGGCAGAAATTTGTAGCTTGGAATACAGACTGCACACTTTGTTTTCTGGTTTTGCATCTGACTTACCCTGGACTAATGAAGTTAGCCAAAAGTGGTTTTTCTTAACTGTATTACATTGTGATCTACAAGGGAAGAAAAGGTAGGCCAGGTTTCCTTCCTTTGCTCAATTGTGTGTTAATCAATTTTCTTAACAGGAAAGACAGTTCATTGGCACTAGTGTAAGATGTGGCAGAATTGATCCCTAGAAAACCGTACCTCTCCTTAATAGCACTAAAAGCAACTGATAAGCACCCAGGCAAAGAAAAACACCTGGGCTAGTGGTCACAGACAAATCCCAGGTCAGAAATCATTGGTTTTATTGCTCTCTCTTCTTCTGTAGCCCTAAAAAAAATCCTTTCACCACTCTCTGCTGGATTTCTTTCGAGGCATTCACTTATTCTTCTAACTTATCTCTCTCTTCTTCTGTAGCCCTAAAAAAAATCTTTTCACCACTCTCTGCTGGATTTCTTTCGAAGCGTTCACTTATTCTTCTAACTTACAAGCTCTTCAAAATCAGTAAGCTTTCCCATTTCATGTTTTGCAGCAACAATCACAGCTAATGGGAGCCCTGTATTTGTTTAAGCAGTCCAGTTAGGTTGAAATAATTAACAGTAAGATGAAGAGAACTGGTGATCTTTCTTAAGTACATCTTCACACTGTTTTTTTAACTTTTTATCTTTGCTGAAATAAGCATTTCACATGCTTACACAATAACTTTTAGCATTATTAATTTGCTGACAATTGACAAGTTGCTACAAAAGGCAAAAGATGGTTTGGGTATAGATCTGAATCTGTCTTCTGGTGGTATGACTGACAAGGAACTTCATGTGGTAAATGCTCAAGAAAAGAAGTTTAGATGGAAAGATAACAGCCATATAAAACATTTTGTTATTAAAAATTACTCAGGGGGTGCAAATAATGCTATTTCCCTATGTCCTCTATCACTTTAGACATCTGTTTGAGAATTACATTACACCTGTAAATTTCATTTTGTAGAAGCATTAGCAGATACTAGAAACCCATTTTGAACAAACCATCTCAGTGGAATTGCGAAGTACTAATGCACCATTGTGAAAGAATCCTGAGAGATTTTGAGGAAACTATGCATTTATCATGACACCTGAGTGACTCAGTTCTTCTGGAACAACCATACGTATTTTCTGATGTCTTTTTGTTCCAATATATGGCAGGGATTCAGTTTATAAATGTATAGTTTTAGCAGTAGGGGCAGATGTTTCTGGTATCCTGAGAGCTAGACACTGTGCTCTTAACTTGGACACTTGAAGAGCATCAATCTTGAGAGCTGCAAAGGCATGTGCCCATCTCAATTGCCTGTACAGAGAACTTCAACAATTCCTTCAGGAGGTCAAATGTAGATGCTTAAAAAGGATGTGCAAGACACCACTCCATGATTTTCTGTTTGTTACGTGTTGCCTAAATGTTCAGTCCTCCAGAGTGTTAAGCCTTCTGCATTTAAAAGGGAGATAAAATCCCACGCCCAAAAAATCTGCAGTCAAAATAGAGGAGACATAGATGGGAGGGATATGGAAGTAGGGAAGATGGTGTGAATTTGTACAACAGGTTAGATGTGGGCCTGAAAAGAGAAATCACGTCTAGAAAGGCCCGGCCTAGTAATGTGTCTGCAGACCATACTACCAATGACACCATACTAACCACAGTGCTAGATACAAAAAGAAGAGAGCACATCAATGGCAGCAAAAGATCTAGAATGAGACCTTTACCTTGAGAATCCCAGAAACAGGTTCAGTCTGGGACTAAGAAGCAGCACACAACCCTGGCTGACTGCACAATGCAATAGCAAGAGGAGAAGACCAAACAGGCAGAGTGTTCTGAACGTTTCATTTTCTTACTTTAGTTTCTGATGTTTTATGGCAAACTAAGTTTCCAGTTGTATCATATGCAGACAAGAATACAACAAGACTTATTTATATTGTTAATAATTTCTAAGCCACATCCTTTTTTTTTTTTTACTACAGAAAATCTATTTTCTTTATAAAGTAAAATAAAATAAAATTAAATTAAATTAAATTAAAAAATCTGCTGCTCAGGGTTGTCTAGGAGCAACCTGCATCAGTGATTGGATTATGTACTAACAGCATTACTTGTCCCCATCTGAGAGGTACCCTACGGGAAAAAGCTCCAAAGGAAGACACTGCATTAAGGGAAGATTTGGAGGTCTGATTGCATTCTGTTTCCATCTCTCTTCAGAGCTGGCTGTCAATGGATTCAGAGCTGCACAGTAGAAAAGGAAAAACAACTCTTTTTCTCTGGTGTTGTGAGTCATCCGTGATTGACAGCATCTTTACCCCAGTTTAAGGTCTGGCCAGGGGATATGATCTGGAATTCATTGAGGATTTGCATTGACTTCATGCAGGTTCAACTATGGTCTGTATTTTTTCAGTTGGAAACTGATTATTTTACAGTATCACAAAAGCGAAGGAATAAAGTGTGTAAATCTTACAGTGAAGACGCAGTTCTTAACTACAAACATTCTCTCAAGCAGTGAATCTGGATCCAGATGGTATCAATATTAAACCAGAGAATCTGGATCCAGATGGTATACAGTATTAAACTAGGGATATCTCTCTAAGCACATCTAAAAATAATTAATATTACCGTGGATTTCCTCCAGACTTTTTCCCAATCATGAATATAGAGCAGTATGTTCCCTTAGGAGGGGAAAATTGCAAAGTTTTCTGTGTTAACCACTAAGAAACTTAGTTGCTTTCATCATCCAGTGATCCAGTAGGCCATGGCTTGAATTCTAAGGGTTGGAGAGATCGGCAGATACGAATAGCTTTGCACTGAACAACTTCATGGAATAATTTCTCAAATGTGGGACAGCTGCCCCAAATGTCCCTAAAATTTGTGTTACAATGTCTTAACTATCTGGGAAAAACCACCAGGTCCAAAAACCTAGATAATTTACCGAATTTTAAATAAAGACATGAATGTGTGGAAACAAATAAACAAACAAACAAACAAAACCCATAGAAATATGCCTCTTCATACCTGCGATTCAATTTATCTTGATGTATATTATCCTACAATCTGGAATAGAAGAAAATCGCCATACTAGAAAGATTCTGACTTTTCTCTTGGAGTATATTTTTGGGTTGGTTTAGGGTTTTTTTTTTTCAGTTTTAACATAAGATTACAAGATTGTAAAACTACCCAGTATTGAAATTCACATCTAACTGTCAATTAAAATGTTTTATCTGCATGAACAGGAAATAGCTGCATTGCTTGCAAAAGGTAGAAGCAATTTAAAAATCTTCGGTCTTTTTATATCACCTATCACAGAGCAGCAGCTGCTGGAAAAACAAGAAGTAAAGATGAAGAACAAAAATACATCCACAAATTAAAATGAAGATTTTTTTCAACAGAAGTTTTTGCTCATGCTTTATTTTAACATTTGAGGCCCAGAACATCCAGAAGTATCAGATAATTTAACTCCAGTAAAGCAAAGATTCAGCATCAAAATATCTGCCCTTGAGATTTCATATACATAATTTGTTTATTATTTTCCTTTACATGAAATAAAATGAACACAGAATACTTTTTGTCCCTTTGTGTATAAAAAAAATGTGTATTGCTGTCCATTGTTGAGCACTAGTACTTTGTCCTCAATTTTTATTCAAGTATTTCAATGCTTTAAAGGTGCTAACATCCTAAGAGACTACTGAATGAGGTTTTGCTTCATTCATTCAGCATCTTCCTATATATGTACAGATTAAGGTCTTACTGGTACCAAGACACACTTATCGCATCTCTGCTTGTTTTTGTTTTGGTTTTTTTTTTTTCCATTAACGTATTTCCAAGTTTTGCTGTCAGTCAAGATTAGTACCATATCATCTAGGAAGGTTCAAATATGACATATTTTTAAATTACTTAGCATCATTGTTTAGCTTATTACACAATGTGTTAACTTTTGATATTGATTGGAAAATCGGGTTTTAGTGTTTACTACTGACTTGCTTTTTGAACCTGGACAAGTTGCTGTATCTTAATCTTCTCTTATTGCTATGTCTTGAGTGAGGATTGCTGAATGTCCCCAACAGCTTCTAGTGTCATTGTCATCAGAGGAACAATAATTGCAAACATCACTGCATTACAAAAAACACTTCAGAAAAGCAGAAGTAAGTGAGAACTTATATATTGCTGTTACGAATATTTAGACAGCTGACAAACATTTTCCTTGTCCTTGCAGCCCTACAGCTTTGCAAACCAGGCTAGAGTATGTTTCAAAGGCAAACAAAACAAAACAAAAAACATCACGTGGATTAAAATGTGACAAGGTAATATTACTAATGTGTTAGATATGTTAAGTATCCACAGAAAAGGAGATTACAGTCCTTCTGATTGAAACTACCTCTCACAGGGTCATCTGAAGATTTCAAAAGAGTGAAGACAAGTGCCAGAATATTTTGCATTCATCTTGACTGTGTTAGCAATGATAGCAGATGATCTCGCTTCCAAAGTCAGAAATAAAACCAATCATCTGCAAAAGCATCACTTTTTCATATTTTTTTCCTTTTTCATCTACCTCTTTCTTGTCGTTCACCTTGCTGTATCTCATTGATGAAAAATACAAGCTTGGAAAAACAAAGTTCTGCAGTCTTTATTCACATATTATGTTTCTTCTCTTATACAGGTCCTTTACAGAAATAAGGATATTGCAGACTTCCGCTTCATAGGAACAGATACTATGTTTTGATACTGGTTTATCATGACCTGCATTTCTTTAACAGCACCTCCAAACTGCACTCCGCATTTACCTCTGTGCTTTCCTGTGAGAAAATATGGACCTTGGATGAGCTTGAGGGAAGAACACTGTTTTGTGACGGCTGAGCTGGAAAGCTGCGAGTGTGTACTGCACTGCTTACATAAACTCCTATCACTTGAGTCATCACCTTATTGAGTAATGTGGTATAAGAAGAAAGGGAGAAGAGGAAGAGCTGCATGCAAGGAAAGATGGAGTTCGGTAACGCAATGGAGAAAGGGCCATGATGCTTCTCTGCACACTTCCCCTGCTAAGGGACATCTGCTGAGCGTGGGGTCCCAGGAAGAGATACAAGTCAGATCATCCTGATGTGGCTGAGGCATAGCTGAGCTGAGGATGTAGGCACTGCCCATGTTAAGAGAATATGAACCAGGAGCCAAGTGGGCAGACATGCTGTGAGGAGCTTGGCAGGCCTGTCGCAGGTCCCAGCCAACAAGTGCCAGTTCTGCTACTTGTAAGACCCTGTTGTGAATTTTCTAGGCCAAATGGAAGAGCCAGAGGCCCAGACCATAGCCCATACAAGAGGAAAGACGCTGGGGAGCTCTTAGGGGCTTTCTGTTCCTGCAGAATGTCCTGGTGTCAGCTGCGTGAACGCTAACAAGATGGCATGTTTCTTTTTCAAGCTCATGACAGTAATGGGAGGCAGGGAGATTTCTGCTTTCTCTGCTGACTCCTCAGGGAACCAAAGCGATCATCCCAGCAGGCAAGAGATCAGCACTATTCGTTAGTCATGTATAAGGCTTGCCAATGACATACCCAGCGTGTCTGAGCTTCAATCAGCCTTCAAAATCCTGTATGTCATTCATCCAGCACTACTCATTTAACAGTACCCATTACCCAACCCATTAGGGAGTGCCAAACCTTGGCATAAATAGGTTCCCTCAGTGTTTGGTCCAGCCACTTAGAGTTCCCATATAGTTTCCTGCTCATTTTGTAATGTCTAGGCACCACTCAAAAATCACCTGTGGCAAGAAAGAAAACTGAGCTTTTCTTCTTTTATTTCTTATTTTTCTTTCTTTAATTATTTTTTTCCTTTTTTCTTTTTTTTTATTTAATATACAACTCAGTGTAGGTCACTGCTTACTGAAAAACCATAAGTTCACCATTCTTGGATGTTTAACATTGGAATTAGCACAGTCTAATGACTATCTCATTATTAAAGCCACATGCACACAGTACAATAGCAACTTCCTCCCTCTGTTTTCCCACTGATGTGCTACTGTAATTCAACGAAACATATGCAGAAAAGTTTACCTTCATACATTCCTTATTCTTTTTTTTTTTTTTAAGCCTGAAAGTTTTATCATTCTAATTCAGGACATCAGCTGGATTCATTCAGTGATGATCAGAACATGAGCAACATTATGTGCTTGTTAGTGATGTCCTTGCTTCTCTTATCCACCCAATCCTTAGATGACATTCATTGATGGAACTACCTCAGAGAGACTGAAACAACTTGGGTATGTTTTGGCTGAGGATCCACCCTAATGAATACACTTGAAGATGGGAGTTTTCAGCTAAGATATGATGTCAAAGAATAGAGAGCAGTTTTTTTTTTTAAACTGGAATTAAAGTTTCCCTTAAGTAATGGCACTCTCAGTGTAACAGTCATTTGTATTTGAAAAGGACTCTGATTTAATCAAGCCATATCTAAATTCCTACCTGAATATTGTGTCTAATTATGCTTTAGAATAATTTTTTTCATTCCTCTAACTCCGTTTAGGATTCAGGGAGTAAAATAATGAGCTTTAGCAGTAGGTAGGTGTTTAAACCTCTTCTGATCTTGAAGAGGTAGAGACAAAACAAATGAGACCCTCTGTCATCGAGCTCTGATGTGTGCAGTGGCACAAGCAGGGCTCTGGGCAAGGGATTGTTCCTTTACACTTGATTTGCAGAGCATGACACATGCAGGAGCACCCACTTACTCCACATTTGTTTTCCTGATTTTGATGAGACAGACAATGAAATGGCACATGTAAGGGAAAGCACAAAGCTTTACCCATAGTGGTTTTGTACCTTAGCCAGATCTAACAAATTGTATCCTGTTAGAGACATCACGGACAGCAATGGAGTCAGCAGCAAACTCCATGAGCTAAAGGTGTCAGCACAGACCATCCAGAGCTCGAACTGAAGCCCACTGCAGGCTTTCATGTCAGCAAAAGGTTTCTGACTGCTCTGGTGAACACAGAACTTGTTCTAAGGATTTGTCCTTCAGCTGGCTCCCTTCTCCCAGCTGACAACAGCCTAAGAGAATAAATACATTCTCAGGAAAATGAGATCATGTGCCATAGCTGCTTCCAGTTACAAAAGAATATGTTATCATCAAGCAGTTTAGAACCACAACATTTCAACATTCATTTCATTCAAATCTTTCCCATCGTAGGGGGTATTGCCACTTTTAGATTCTCCTGGACATAACCAATATCCCATATCTGTTTTTAGAAAAAAAAAATATTGCGAGCCTTCAAACAGTTCCTTAAAGAATGTCACTTTGGTGCATGTATCTTTGTGTAGTATTTTAAAAGTCAGTATCACAAAAATCTACACTGATGCAATACTAATTTTAAAAAGCTCTTAAAATATTATGAGATCACTAGGTATTCTTCTCTAGTAGAGAAAAACCAAGAAAGCTTAAAATGTCAGTAAAGTTTCTTCAGTTCAAACATGAGCTGGCAAAGGAGTGAAACAATTGGACACACATTTAACCAGTGATAAAAGTAGGTCAGTCTGACTCCATCTATGCCACGCTGAAAGAGGGCTGAGCTAAGTTACATTACCGTGCATTTTCCAAGGACTAACATTGAGTCTTTGAGAGCTACCACAACTCGGCTGAGCCGCGCTGGAGTGATATATCTGTGGTTTGAGCCTTCCTTTGCCTTATGCTGAGAATCTTGAGGAGAAGGATACATAGCAAGACTTAGACATTAAATAACTTTCTTGGAAAGGAAAAACACGCAACTCAACAGCAGCTGAATGATAAGCAAGAAGGTCTTGTCACGTCAAGGAGTAATCTGGTTGTGACAGGACCAAAGATATGTCAGTATGGTTAATGCACCAAAAACGTCAGGGAAAAACAGCAAAGACTGGGAAACTGCTGGGATAAACGCAATTAAAATAGAAAACCTGCACTGAATGGGACTAACTGATGAAAATACATTTTTCTGTCTCTTGTGGCAAATTTTCTGGAGAAATATTTCCTAATTTTTCATGTAGGAAAAAAAATCTGGAATCAAGTCTTTTTCAGAGTTCTTGTTCTTATTTTTAAACCTCCTTTTAGATTAGATTTCCTCCATTTTAGTAGGGTGGAAGTCCATATTTCTAGCTAATATTCTGGACTTTTGCTTTTGCAGTGAAAACTCTCTGGCAAATGTGATAGAAATAACAGCAAAATCTCTTTAGGCAGCACATCCCTTCTTTATATTCATTGGACCTGACTACCACCACTAACATTCTTGGAAAAGAGGCACTTTGCCTCTGAATACAGTGAGGTCTAATCTTTCTACCAGTTTTAAGTAGGCTTAATGCTCTGTGCACTCTTAACAGATTTTGTACCCACCCACACTTCACCTTTTCAGCGCTGCCATTCCATACATAGCAGCTACCAGATGTAAACCCATGGATGGTTTTGTGTTTGTCATAGACAAAGCGATTCTTGTACTGTTGTGCTGAATATCCAAAGCATTTTCACATCCTCCAGGATGAAAGGTGTGATCCTACATGACTATACCATCGATCCCTGAAGAATGTGTCTGAAGGATCCTACATTATGTTGCTGGCTGAAGGAGTTTGGTTTCGCTATTTTAATTACTATCTTAGCTTCGGTTTCTTCATTCAGATCTTTTTGCTATAGATATATCTTTTTAAGTGGTTTCTGCTCCAGGGAGAGGGTAAAGACGCAGGGAAATATATGACCAATGCTGTATGCAGGGTTACCAAGTCTAGAAGACAGTAGCACACTTTAATCACTTCTGGGAATGAAAAAAAAAAAAGAGGGGAGGGGAGGGG
>NW_010433466.1:0-5033 GCF_000710305.1 Buceros rhinoceros silvestris | reverse complement strand
GTGAGAAACGGAGCGAGGAGGACACCGTGCGGCTGCTGCCCTCCGCTGCAGGCGGTTTCATTTCCTGAACGTCTTCGGGCGCCGCCAGGCGTTTCTGTGAGAGGCTCCTCACTGTTACT
Source organism: Buceros rhinoceros silvestris (assembly GCF_000710305.1). Taxonomy (NCBI): domain Eukaryota; kingdom Metazoa; phylum Chordata; class Aves; order Bucerotiformes; family Bucerotidae; genus Buceros; species Buceros rhinoceros. The sequence goes on along the minus strand of NW_010433466.1, from coordinate 4,914 downwards.
AACTGTTCCGCTGTTCCTTTTCCTTCCAGCTGAGAAGAATATCAGAGTGATGTAGGGCAGCTCCAAAGTGTGGTTGGATTTGGTTTTCTCCTCTACTTGGGACTGGGAATGTGATGGCACCTGATGTTCAACAAGGGCATGAAATGCAAGGAGATGCCCAGGGGCTGCCCTGCAGGAGCCCAGAGCAGGTGGGCATCGCCCCCTCACCCTGCCTGAGCACCCTGCCATGAGTGGGAGTGTTTCCAGAAGAAAGGCAATGGTCCGGTGATGAAGGGTACAAATGCACCACTGGGATCTCAATGGGACCAAAATGCAGCCCTGCACGATGTGTCTTTGTGGCAATGGGGCTTTGGTGGGGCTGGCCCAAGGGACTACACTGCACTTTGGCCAAGGTTTGAGGATGAGCGGAGGTTGAAGACTCTTCTCCAGCATCCTCATAACCAGCAAGGTGAAGATGGGACTGACCATCCCACCAGGAATGAGTTCAGCTGCTATGACCTGGAGAAAGAGCAAAGGGATAACCCCAAGGATGGCAGAGGCATTTCTACCTGTGCATGAACTTCTTTTGGTGCCCTTAAGTAGAAGCCTTCCACAGCCCAAACCCCTTGTATTTCTGCGGAGAAATTAACTTCTCTGCGGGGCTGGTGCCACAGGTAAGTGTGGCCATTACTCCCCACACTGCAGTCCCATACCTGGGGCCTGCTGGATGCTGCTGGGCTAGGGGACAAGGAGGGGAGGGCCCACAGCAAAGCTGAGGCTGCCGGTGGCTGCCAAAGCAGCCGGGTGTCCCTGCTGACCTGATCTTGCCAAAAGGAGCAGAGGCACCTGAGTGAGTGGGGCTGCAATTGGCCGCTTATCCCATAACCAAGCAGCTCGTCTGCTGGGGTGCGTGGGGCCAGCATGGCGCTCATGTCACTGACTGACCTCGCTCACCATTTTCGGCCGCTGACCTCACTGTCTCTTTGGCAGCAATGGGTTGGGGCAGGAGGACTGGGGTGGCCAAGGGAGAATCACCATGGCCAGCACTGCCAAGGTCACCCTGGCTCAGCAACAGGAGCCCAAAGACAAACAGAAAAATCGAAGTTAGACATGACGATTGCACATGGCTCAGCCTCAGGGAAGGAATAACCTTGCAAATGCTGTTTAAACCCTCCTGTCTCCAACGCCCCTGTCAAGTGCCTGTTAAAAATAAATAAAGGAAAAAAATTTTGGCTGTGGCCACATGGAGTAGTGTTCAGACTTCTGAGTCTCAGAGCACCTGTGTCACACAGCCAACATGGGGTGAGTGCACCTCAGGCACGCTCAGCAAGGGGCGTGGGGGGCAAACACCCACCCTGCCAGGTTGGTCCCGGAGTTCGGTGCGAGGCTTGAGAGCTGCTGGGGAGATGTCAGAGCACCAGAAATGCAAAAAGCAAGCACAAACAGCCTCACTTTGATGTGTCCGTACACATACAATGTAAATAATGATTACTATAATGTATCATAATTGCAAATAATTTAAATATTTATAGGTGATAGTGCATTATATGTAGTATGTGTTAATTAAACAACATTTGTAATTATACTTACATATTATATGCTGAGTCATCATCTTTGTATACGATTGCGATAATAGCCATTTGGATTATGTAGGGCTGCATACGCATGTGTGTACCATGTCGTCTTTGTTATAAAAACACACACATCACTTCCTGCGATGTTGAGCATTTCCACAGTCCAACGTGGCTTAGCAGCTAATGGCGAGCCAGCCCCTTCCTCCCAGCGCCGCTGCCATCTCTGCTTGCTCCAGCCTTCGGAGCATGGTGGGCACTTTGCCTGTGCCGTGGGTGTTTCATGCTCTGGAGCCCCCAACCCCATCCCGGGTGGACCATGTGAAGCTCTCGAGTTTCTCCTTTCAGTGGAACAAAACTGAGCGTCACTGATCAGGAGGTTTCCTTCCAGAGCTTGCTGTGCATCACAGATTGGGTTGTTTACCAGCTGGAGGATTAAATAGGCTTCCATTGCAGGGGGTGGGAAATATGTAAGTGTTTTCAAGTATGTCTTGGAAGAAGTGTTGCTCTTGAAGGACAGACTTGCTTGTGTTTGCTGGCTGGCACTTCACTTGTCCCTGGTAAGGATGTGCCATCTCACACAAAGTAGTTTCTGGAAAAATACTGTATTAGGATGGAAACAGTGACTGGAAGCGGGTGGGGGAGGAAAGCAAATGCCTTGACTGACTGACAACAAGCCTCTGTTCCCACCTCTCTGTAGAGCTGGTGACAGCCCCTTCTTTGCTTGCCATCAAGGAAGGAGGGAGCCCCCGACTGACCTTCCTCCCCAATGTGGACCTCTCCAGGGGTCATGGCACAACACGGCAGCCTTGTGGTGGTGCAGGGCAGGCACCCTCCCCAACTCCATGCCCTTCTCGCCCCCCATCCCACAGCACTGACATCGACCTGAGATTTAGTTTATTTGGGGACAACTAGTGGCTGATCTCAAGGCTGGGTCTAAACCTCACTGCTGATAATACAGCATGAAGGAAAAACAAGGGAGACTTAAAAAAATAAGTTTTACCTTTTTTCACTGCCTCCTATTCCAGTCTGGATGAGCTGGCTGGTGGCTGCACAGGGCTTGGAAGATCCAGCCCAAAGCAGTTTGTTTATTTATTTCTGCTTTATTAAAAACCAGCCAGTCTCATTCTTTTGCCGACACACCACATTTCCCCCTAGAGATTAAAACAAGGGAAGCCTTTGACTGGGGTCTCTTAGCAGTTGATGGGTTTCTCAGTCCAGGTCAAGCACTGAGCCCAAACGGGCAGGTCAGCAGCCAAGGACTAAAGAGCAGCAAGAAAGGAGCTCTCTTCTCCCACATCCTTCTTTTTAAGGAATTCGCTTGTTTGGGAGCTGTGAGGAACAAATGCAAAAAAAAGTCTCTGTCAGCTCAGACGGAGGTGCTGGTGGCTGGCGGGGTGGCTACAACCGAGTAGAAGGCTGGGCACAGTAATAACACAGACGCAGCAGCAGAGAGAGAAACCAGACCCACTGCTGGCAGGGACTTTCCTGCTGGGTCAGATTAAAGACAGAATCACTATGAAATTTCCACTCCCATTTGGGTTCCGCTACCCACACAGGTCTGCTCAGAAACCATGTGGATTTTTGTGTCAGAAAAGGAAGGAAAGCAACCCCCTCCCCAGATCTCTTCCCCAGCCAAATCACCCCAATATGGCACTACAGGGAGCATAAAGGAGGCAGGATTTGCTGGGAGGCACTGAGAGCTCTTCAGCGCTGAGGAGGGAAGGAAAGGGGACAATGCCTGGACAAGTCAGTGGCTTCTCGCCCTGCTGGGACAGGGGCTGTGCTCGGTGCCACTGGGGCTGGGAGCTGCGCTGCCTGCTCACTGAAGGGCTGGAGGTGCTTTCTTGGAGGAGCAGGTTCAAACGGAGTTACAAGAATGCTGAGCTAAGCCACGCTCCAGGGTTACATATAAGCTTTGTTAGCAAAGGCCCTTTCTCATTTGCACAGGGGAAGAAAGAAAAGGAGGGAAGAGAAAGAGTAAACAGGCTGGACAGCCAAAGAACTCCTAAAGATACAAAGAAGGTAAACACTAAGGCTAGGGATGTCCTACCACTCCCTGCAACTAATGCCATATGCAGCAAACTGCATGATCTGTGCCTAAATCCAACGTTTTTCCTAGGTAAGCACTGTCAACTTGAATAAAAGACACCATAGGTTACACCCCCCCTCCACCCCCCACCCCAAAAAAAAAAAAAAAAGAGGGGGGGGAAATCCCCTTTTATTGAAACCATTTCCTTTGGTTATATCATTTCTCTTGTGGCTGGAAGCAATTTTCAGTCTTAAGTGTTTTCCCTGCACTAAGTGCACAGGCAAGAGGCTGATGCTTGGCTGCCCACCAAGGAGTACCCTGGAGATCAGCACGTCTCGCCGTGCCCTTTGTAATCATCTCCCCACATCGGCTCAGAGCCCCAAAGCCTCCTACAAGCGGAGGACCCACAAGCCCAGCGCAAGGTGCAGCACAGGTCTCACCGGCCCAGCTGGGGCTCACAAGTAGGACACAGATGGCATCCATTACGTGTTCCCATCCATGTCCTCTTTCAACAGTGACAACCAGAACAAGACGAGCTCTGCCCAGCCACACCAGTGCCAGGGCTTTGTTGCAATCGTGTGGCAGAGGGACAGTCACTTGCTGGGTACTGGGAATTGATGCTGGAGGAGGGTGGCTGCAGTCCCTTGTAGTCTGCAGCAGACACAGGCTCCAGTCAGGGGCTTTTGGGGGACTGGAGGGAGCAGGGGGAAATCTGTGCTATTAAAAAGTTTCACATCTGCGATCCTGCAGAAGGCTGGGGTGCCCTCAAGCAGCTTGGCCTTGGGACCAGCCTTACCTGATTCATGCCAGCAGCAAAAGCATCAAGGTCTGGAGAGGACCTTTCCAAGGCAGCAGGGACATGCAGCAAGCTGAAGAGAAGGTGTTGAGGCAGGAGGAGTTATTTGCCAGGACTGCTCAAGCCAGCGTCAAAATGGAGCTAATAAAGGTTTACAAAATAAAATATAGGCTCAAGTTATTAAAATACATATGTACGTATCTCCTAATGCAGGCCCTCAAACTGGGACTGGCAGTCAGACACTTGCTGTGCTTTCCCCGCGAGCCCCCTCAGCTGCTGCCGCTGCAATCATCCCATGCGGGTGCTCGGGCCGAGGCAGTGCAGCCGAGGAGAGCTGGCAGCACGCAGGCTGCAGCGAGAGATAAAGCAGCGAGGCCCAAGACGGGGAAGCGTGTGCCTCGAACGCTGAAATCCCCCCACCATGACGCTGGTGCGCACTTACTCTCCTGCTCGGCTAGCACGGGGGGATTTATCCTTCGTAACAAAAAAACGGAGAGAGGCTTGGAGAGGGGGGAGGCAACAGCTTACTGTTTTTT
>NW_010433465.1:5924-6363 GCF_000710305.1 Buceros rhinoceros silvestris | reverse complement strand
CTGTTAGCAGACACGTCCCCCCAGCTTGTTCTACGTGAGGACTGAAAACAGCATCCACGGATGCGGCTGTGACAATCCTTCACCAACGCAACCCTCGACCTGCCCTTTTTGGACACCCGTGGTGCCTCTGCTTCACCCACTTCTCAGCGATGTGGTAGCTCCTCCACCAGCCCCACTTCTCCACCCATCGGCATCAACCATCCCAGTGCCTGACCACGGTGGGATGCAGCACCCAGGACCTTCTGCGTGGAAACAAAGTGCCCCACGGACACACACCCAGAGCTTTCCCAGCAGGCTGATGTCAGACAGGAGGAGGAGGAGATGGGGTGATTTGATCGTGCAGCTTGCATGTGTGGACCTTCATGGCTTTGAAACCCAAGCAGCTGCTGTCCGGTCACTGGCAGGGTGTCAGGGTGAGCCGTGGGCTCCTGCAAGCACT
>NW_010433465.1:5265-5744 GCF_000710305.1 Buceros rhinoceros silvestris | reverse complement strand
GTGCTAGCACTGCCGCTACCCACTCGCTGCATCCGAGACGTCCCCGGTGAGCAGCCCACAAGTGATGAGCAGGTGGGAGAAAAGCGCCTCTCTTCATCCCAGATGAGCTCAGAAGCCCCAGCTCTAAGGCTGTGGCAGCTCCTCAGGGGTGAGGGCAAGTGGGGATCTCTCCACCTGCTCCCCCTGCTCTTTCAGCCACCCCTCTCCCCAGACCCGGGCACCAGCCAGGAGGAAACACCCCCTGAGGCAGCCCCTTGGTATGAAGCCCTGCGAGGACGAAACAAACCACCCACACCAGGAAGGGCTGGTGCTAGCACTGCCGCTACCCACTCGCTGCATCCGAGACGTCCCCGGTGAGCAGCCCACAAGTGATGAGCAGGTGGGAGAAAAGCGCCTCTCTTCATCCCAGATGAGCTCAGAAGCCCCAGCTCTAAGGCTGTGGCAGCTCCTCAGGGGTGAGGGCAAGTGGGGATCTCTCC
>NW_010433465.1:4671-5017 GCF_000710305.1 Buceros rhinoceros silvestris | reverse complement strand
ACCCCTGCGAGGACGAAACAAACCACCCACATGATCCCCAACCATAACACAGAGAGGAGGCTGGAGAGCTGGTCTGTGCCATGCAGTGCACAGGACAAGAGCAGCGATACGCTGTGGGTGACCTCGTCTGTCAGAAACCAGGCTGGCCTTGTGGGGGGTGCAGATGCAGCACCGAGACCCCAGGAGCCAGAGGGAAATGCCCCCCAGCTGGGCTGCTGCGTCTGCAGGGCCAATCCTGCTGCTGGTCCCTTGCAGCACCGCCAGGCTAGTGTCTGCTCTCTGGGTCTGGGTGGCCGTGGCACTCCAGCTTGCCCTCCTCTTCCTCTCTGCAGCACGGACAGTGTCT
>NW_010433465.1:2174-4523 GCF_000710305.1 Buceros rhinoceros silvestris | reverse complement strand
CAGCAGGACTCCACAGGGACTCGAGAGGGTGGCTGCAGCCCTGGGTGGCTGCGGGAGGCTGGTGTTTAGGCAGCCTGGCAGGGTGGCAGGCGTTTGCTGTCCAGAATGGCCTTCCAGTCATCAGTCCAGGACTGCAGCCTGCGTCTGGGGGGCTTCAGCTGCAGGTGCTTGTTGTGGCAGGCCGTGAAGAGGACGTGCTCCCAGCTAGGGTTCAGCTCGGCCCCTGCAAAGCAAGGAGAGAGGCTGGCGCTCTGGACAACTCCTCCACAAGATGCAGAGGTTGACCTTACTCCAACGTGAGGAGCCTGCGGGCCCAAACCCCTAACAAGAGCCGTATCAGGCAGGGAGGGACCAGTACCCGCCACCTCCAGATGTCGTCTGCCCCCTCGGGGCTGCCCCTGGTCACTCCTGCCACCCTACACCTCCCTCACCTGTTATATCAGGTCTGTCGTCTATAAGCAGGTCAGCAGAAACCACCGTCTTATCTCGCGTCAGAACGATCTGCTCGAGAAACTCGGGGCCGAAGTGCTTCTCCACCCAGGCATACTGGAGGGCAAGAGGTGAGTGGTGAGCACAGGCAAGGCTGAGGGATGGACCAGGGGTTGCTCAGCAGAGCAGCATGAGCCCTGGCCCCCGCACAGCGAGTTTGTCAGGAGAAGGATTTGGATGCTGCTGGAGCACAAGCCCTCTTAAAGCCAAGCAGCATTTGATGTCGTGATGAAACGGTAAGGCCAAGTGCCTCGGTGCGTACGAATGGCAGAGCTCAGCCGACAGCGGAGCTGCCGCTCTGCAAAGATGTTTAGGAACAAAACTGATGAGGCAGGGACATATTGCTGCCGTTTCAAGCTGGAGCATGCGGAGGTCGGACAGCTTTTGCTGGGCAGCACGGGCAGGGGTGAGGAGCTGGGACTTGGACCTGCTCACCTTCTCGTAAGGGCAGTAGCGGTACTTCTTGATCGGGCTTGTGCAGATGAACACGTCGGTGCTGCCACAGGAGAAAAACAGGGGCAGAGTGTCACTTGGTGGCCAGACATGCCGATCAGACCCTGCTCCCCCTTGGGATACACCTGGCTGTCTCTGTGAGACCCCGCTCCACGCCTGGAGCCAGGCCCAGAGCAGACCCCCTGCCACACACCAATCAAACCAGGGTGATTTGAGACTTTAAACCCCCATCTCTCAGGATCCCGCCCCCAGCACATGTACCCACCCCCGTGGCACAAGCACGTTCCCCTTTGGGGAGCTCAACACCTTTGCTGGGAGCAGAGAGCTGAAGGGAAGGGGCTGAGCACGGCTGATTTTCTCGGCTCCAGGAGTCAAAGCCCTCTCTTTCCTCGCATCGCCGGCAGGCTGGGAGGTATTTTTAATGCCGATGTTGTGTTCAGCACTTCTGCCAGAAAACTGATGAGCCTGCAAAGCCTCTGCTGCTCCCCGGCCATCCCCAGACACCATGGGCAGGTTCCTACTCACTCTGCCAAATTTGCCATTTGCTTCACAGCTTCCACAGCCCCGGGGAGCGGGTCCAGCTCGATGAAGAAGTTCTTGGATTCCCAGATGCTGATGGCTTTCTCCTGTGAGAGGAAAGAGAGCAGTTACTGCACAGGGCTTACGTGTCCACCCTTTGCTAGGACAGAGGATGGTGATGGTGAGAGCGGTGGGAGTGCTGGCTCCAGTCCCCTCCTACTGACCTGCCTTGCCTCTGTGGGTGCCTCTGCTCCCCACCTGCCACCCCACACCCATCCCGTACAATACCAATGGGAGACGCTCTGCAACAGCCCTGGTTTTGCCTGCGCAGCCCCGGACACAGAGGAAGCAGCACGTTCCTTCAAGGCAAAACCACAAGAGATGGTCCAGAGCTGAACCAAACCCCAGCTCTGCGTCCGGAGGGGCACTTCCCTGTGGGAGCAGCTGACGTGGCCGGGCAGCCCTGCTGTACCATGATGCTGTTGGGCTCCAGATGCTGTCTGGCCTATTTGTCTCAATCAGGTCACTTAAAATAGCAGCCGGGCTGCTCTCGAAGGAGAAGGTGTGTGGCAGGATGAAATGTATGTCAGGATGAATGCAGATGCTCTTCCTCAAGGATGCCTTGGCAAGGTCTACCAGGCAAATACAGCACCTCCAAGCAGGGGTTTGAAATGCTTAACATCCAGCTTGGCAGCTGGGGTGCACTGGTATGGGGCAGAGCAGAGACCACGGGGAGCAAAACCCTGGGACAAAGACAGAGTCCAGGGCTGCCTGCGCTGGGTCCCACACAGCTCTAAGGAACAGCATCCCCGGTGCTCCCTCAAACAGGTACCGGCTCCCCAGCCCCCCCGCCAAGCGAAAATTTTGCACAAGACCCGCCGGGGGGGG
>NW_010433465.1:0-2060 GCF_000710305.1 Buceros rhinoceros silvestris | reverse complement strand
ATATTCTGCACAGGCCCCTCGGGGAGGAGCCGCACGGTGGCTGCGGGCAGAGGAAGCAGCTCTGCCCCAGTGCTGCAGAGCAGCTGGGGCTGGGAGAGGCTCCGAGGGCAGCCCTGCCCCGAAGGACTGATCCTCACTTCGAGCACCCCTGTTTCCCTATCTGAGGAAGGGGAATAGGGCCAAAAGGAACTTTAAGCATCTTCTGGCCTTCTTGTACTGCTGACAGAGCACCAGGGTAGGGGAGAGCAGCTTCAGGGATGTTTACGCGCAGGTTCTTAGAGCTCGTAGCATCAAACAGGCTGGGTGGACACACCAGCTAAGCTTGCCGCTCCCTCCTGCCCCACGAGTGGGAATCTAGTGGGGACCCTGTACTGGGGGAAGAAAGCAGACAACCATGAGCAACGGGGCTTTGCTGGGCAGTCCAGGCTCAGGGCAGCAACGCCGCAGAGCAAACACAGGGCTCGCTCGGGGAGTCACATTCTGCTTCACCCCACGGGCTGCCAGTGCCATGATGCTGGCTGCACACCTCGTCTGCTCTCAGGAACAGGAATGCTGTTTGCCAGGGGCCCAGGCAAACACTCCAGCTCTGCCTGAGACCGGTGAGCAGCGATGGGTTTTTTTTATTTTAAGACCCTGACTGTAGTTGCACAAGAGACACCTGAGACATGCGGCCTGATGCAGCAAAACACTTCAAGTTGCACTGAAGTGTTTTCTTCCAGCAAGGACTTCCGTAGCTATTCTGCTTCCACTTCTGTCAAAAAGCATTTGGCAATCAAGCTTGATGGGAGAAGAACGAAGCTCTTCTTGAAGAAAAGACCTACTCAGCTCCCAGAGCCAGAAAAAGTCCCTGCAGCCCAGCAGACAGCGTGCTGCCCAGCAGATGGACGAGTCCCCGGGCTGGGAATCTGCCATGGACTGGGCAGGACGGACCCGCGATCTCTTCCTGGTCTCTCCCTGCCTGCCCAGGGCTCCCCATCCTCCCAGGTCTGGGTGCTCGGTGTCTTGCTGAGCTGCTCTTCTCCTGTTCAGAGCTGGCACCTTCGGCTCGTTGGACGCTTTGGCTCCTGTTGTCCGGTCTCTGCAGCTGGTTGATGGTCTCCAACGAGGGTGGACTGGGATGGCCCATGTGCCCACAGCCACGGAGTGGAACCTCCTCTCTTTATCCCAAACCACAGGTGACATCAGGGCAGCCCTGAGGTCGGTCTGTGGAAGTTTTCTACTCATCCAGCCCAGGGTTTTGGTGGGTTTATGTGATTGCAGCAGACACAAGATGAGCTCAGCTCATTTAACACATCCAAAACAGTTAAGATTGAGAAAAGAAGAGTTACCACGATTTACCCCCACCACAATTCCTGCTTTAGTGCGTGAATGATGCCCTCCCCTTCCCGTCATCAATCGCAGCTAGAGAGGACGCGTTATCCCTTCAGCTCACCAAGCTCTTTAGGACTTTGCCAGTGGCAGAGCCCAGACCTGGTTCGCGCTCCCTCCTGTGCAGCCATCAATACCGTTACGACAAGAGCAATTTTATTTGCTGTAAGACCATTCAGCTGGAGCAACGGCAATCCGCAGGTGAGACCACAGCCACCCCATCGGGGTGGGAAACCCGCAGAGGCCGAAACTGACTGTCTGCAACACTCAGCCCTTCGCTGAACAGTGAAGTGCAACATAAAGAGAGCTTCTACTTCTAGGCTTTAATTATTAAGATCATGTTTTTCAGGCGTGGGAGGGCCTGGGGCTGTTTTAAATAAGCCCTCACATAACACATCAGTTGCACGGTCTGCTCTCAACTCCTCTGCTGCATCCCACCCCTCACACTGCTGTTGAGGAACTAAATAATTCACCTACGAGCAGTATCAATCCATGCAGCTTGGCCAAACCAGGGCTAGAATAACCCAGCCGTGGCGCTTGGGGTGTCTTAAAAGAGACATCCTGAAAGATCTCCTGTCCCTGCAACTGTCTCCATCCACGCATGCAGGGAAAAAGAGACAGATGTGCCTGAAAACCGCTGCATTTCGGGGAAAAAAGGGCACCGCTGGCAGCCCTCCTGCCTGCAGAGCTGT
>NW_010433464.1:753-2857 GCF_000710305.1 Buceros rhinoceros silvestris | reverse complement strand
CTTCATCCGTCGCAGAGATAAGGGGTACCGCTGGGTCAATCCGTCACGGCAAAACAGTTCAAACACCTGCCGGGAATCGGCAGAAACAGAGAAGGTTCTACCCATTCTGCAGAAGGAGTCTTTTCCTGCTTCAGGGAAATACCAGGTCACGGACAGGGCTTTCTCTCCTTGATAAAGGTTTCCAGTCCCGGGGCGTAAGATTCAAGAGTCCTGCGCGGCATATTTGAGAAACCCGCAGCACGGACAAGATAGAGATGACAGTAGATAGAGCAGAGGGGAAAACAAGATGTCCTCGAATCTCTCAATACGCCCCCTTTTATGAGTTCATTCCAGAGAGGTGTGTCCTCCTTCCCAGAAGCTTGGAAGAACCACAGCTCTCTGGGAAGAAGAAAGCCAGACAACAGAAGAGCATCCGGTTCCACCATGTTGGACCCAGGACACAGTGCTGGGTGAATGGGTGGATTCAATGATTTTAGAAGTGTCTTCCAACTAAAATGGCTATGTGATTCTGTGTTTCTTTTCTCATCCACACTGGGCCGCAGATCATCTTCTGTGAAATGGGAATAAGGACTCTTCTCTGCATCCTTTCCTCTAATCTAATTATTTTCCAATCCGTGCATGTAATTTGCTTCATGCACACCCACACTCACATCTGAATCCGCAATTCACATTCACAATTGTACTTGCTTCATTCCTTCTCTTTAAAGAGGGGAGAAACTATGGCGATTTCTGTCTATTTATAGAGTCACAGACACGACTAAAGACTAAAGTTTTTTCCTTAACGAATCCTTTTTGATAAAATATGCATGAAGATATCTGGTTGTATCCCATTTATATTTCACTCCTTTTGTATTTGGTTTAGTGCATACATGTCATAAAGTCTTAATGAGAGGTTTTACTTATTATTTAATGTGATAACTATTCCCATAGCTATGTACTTTGCCAGGGTTGAAGATTGTGCTTAGCAGCCTTACAGAAAGCTGGGATAAAAGTAAGGGGGGATCTCTTTTCTGTGCTCTTGGAGAACATTTCTGATGGGTTTTAGTGAGAAACTTGCTGACAAGGAGGAGTAGGGGGCCTTTCAGCACTGGAAACTCATCTCACCTCTTACCCAGGTCATCCCCTTCATATGTTTGGCATTAAAATTTGGCATGAAAATAATTTTCACTCTGCTGGTGAGCTGGCAGATCATTTCAAATGCTAATTAGTCACAACTGTAGGCAGGGTCTTTAAACAAGTCTCTTTTAAACACAGGCCTTCCCAGCACGTGGACTACCAAGCAGTGTAACTGCCCTTCTAGATGTACTAGATTTTTTGAACCAAAGCCAGCATCTACAACCAATATATAAGAGAGCGTATTTGCTGAATGGCTGTGCTACTCAGATGGTGAATTACCTAAACTGAAAGCTTCTCTTATGCAAGAGTCCACATCAGCAGGAGTGGCAGAGTGCCAGGGTAAGTGAGCTTTCCAGTCAAGTCATTAAATCTCCTCGAAACAGATGAGCACCGTTTGATGACAATGATTATTAAAGGCCCAGCCCCAGCCACATGTGCTTTGCTTAATGCATAATTTTAAGATTTTGCTTTGAAGCCATAACACACTTTGTCTTTTTATTTCATCTACATTTAAGATAACTAGTGTGGGCGTGACCCCCTGGCCGGTCCGGGAAGCACCCCAGCTAAGCCTGCTGTCAGTCAGCAGCAGGAGGCGTGTTATTTAGGAGGAGACAGAGAGGTTGTGTCAATGGGTGATTGGAAAGCCAGCTCATCTCTGGGCAGGACACTGAACTTGGAACCAATCCAAGCAGGGTACGTAAGATAACTCAGAAACTATAAATAGATGTGATAAGGGAGAAACTGCGCAGTTAGAATTTGTAGTGTGTAGGGGCTGCAGCAGTCTGCTGCAGTTGTATCTTAATAAAGGCCTTGGGTGCACACAAACTGTTGTCGCATCGTCTGCCCCGAATATTTGCGACGTATGATTTACCACTAGAATCGGTGACCCTGACGAACGAAACGGTAGGGAGTCGGGCTACAATTGATGGCCCTCTGACACAAAAGACTGCAGAGGAGTAGGCTGCCGAGGACTAGACCGCAGGGGAGC
>NW_010433464.1:0-276 GCF_000710305.1 Buceros rhinoceros silvestris | reverse complement strand
AAAAGTCTGAGGCGCTTTTAGCAGCCGCGGACAAATTTACTCGCTCATCTATCCACAGCCCCCTTACAAAAACATGCAAGAGCAATAAATTACTGTGGAATGCGAAACTTTTCCCTGATAAAACTCCAGAGCCACAGTTGGCAAAGATTTATGAAGCAGCTGCTAAGGACTCTGCTAATAATTACCAACAAAGTGATGTACAGCCTTCTGCACACCCCGCTTAGCCCCCCTACCCCCGGAGAGCAAGGGATCAGTGGGCGAAACTGAATCCGTGCC
>NW_010433463.1:455-5372 GCF_000710305.1 Buceros rhinoceros silvestris | reverse complement strand
ATCAGCCTTAAAAGCCTTAATAATAATAATAATTATAATAATAATAATGTCCTTACCTAACATTGAAGACAAAACCCATGCCTGTGCACTTTCAAATGAAATAGAGTAAAACAACAAAGCTGCTTCAGCACTTAAAGAAATATTCAGTCAGGTTTTATGTAGTACCTCATACTTTCTCATGATTTTGTTTTCTATTATCTATCCTCTCTACAGTGCTAGAAGGAGAGTGACTTGTCAGCTGGAGAGTGGTGAAGCACATGCGTGTGATTAAACCTCCCTCTGCTGTGACAATCTTATGTGTAAGCATTTCAGGATTCACGAGCACAGTTAATATGTGGTCTGTGCTGTTCAGATGCCCTTGGCAGGGTTGCTTGAAAATTGTTCTTAGCTCACCTGGGTGCCCAGGGACTAGTCACTGACAGGAGTGAGTTCAGGATGAAGTACAGGAACTGTGGGTGTTTCATTTTAAAATGTAGCAGCTGAGAAGAAAGAATAATGATGCTTTTCTACATAAAACCTTTTATCTCTAGAAGTAAGAGATGTGATTAATTCCTTCGTCAGCCTGGCAGCGTTCAAAGACGTCTCCCAGAAGCATGGCATGAGCAGTGGGAATGGGGTGGTCATGAGGGGGTTCCCCGAAGGTTAGGCTGCTCTTAGAGGTTTCTGTCTCTTCTATTTGAGCGCGAAATGATGCCCAGCATGGCTGGCATTTGTGTGTGGATTTGTGCATGCATTTGTGCAGCCGTGTTTGCAAGAGCTATGATGCAAGAGAGAGCAAGCCCAGGGAGTGTGTCTGAGCTACTTGCCAAGGGTGCTGAGGGAGCTGAGAGGAGTAAGTACAGATCCTGCTCCTACTGTTGCTTCATGCTTTACCAGTGAGTAGTGCGTGGTCTGACCTAAGAGATGACATACAGGTCCACAGCACTGTCTCCTTACCACTGTTACTCCTTGTACTCCTTCCAAGAAAGTGAAGAGTGAGGCAGTGAGCACATGTGACAGGAATGGGACAGAGTAGGAAGCTGGCCCTGGGCAGAAGTGCTCTGAGTCCCTGGGAGCATGTCCCTCCTGCGCCAGGGCATGACCGCCTTGGCTGGGATGTGAGCACGGCAAATGGCCGTGGCAGCTGGTGGAGTGCTAGTGGTGAGACTCATCCTGAGTCTCAGTCCTCCAATTGAGTTCTGGTACCACAAGAGCTTTTGAACCTCTTTGTAGCAGTAATTATGTTTTAATAAGGAAAGTGTCTCTTCACCTATGCGTCCTTCTCTTCCCAGCCATGTCTTCCCAGCTCATGGCTTTGTCTTTGGATTAACGTATCTTTTGTGTGATAGTTATAACAATTGCTTACAAGGAAAACAAACATTAGAAAGACAAGAGTAATAATAGGAGTGATCTGTGCTCGCATATTTGTGTGCCTACAGATATGGCCCAGTATTTAGGATTTTAGTCCTTTGATTTAATGAGCGCAGCGTTTAAGAACACAGCTAATACTACGATGTATACAAGCTATGGGAGCAGTTTCAGCTGATCGCTTTTGTCATGTTACGTAATGAAATTTCCTGTTCCTCTAAAGACCTTATTATACACATCAGCATTAAGCATGTATAACATTATTATTTAATGCTTGCAATGTTTGTTGCCTAGGGGCCCTAGTCAAGATTTGGACCCTCACTGTGCTAAGTGCTGTATAAACATGCACAGTTTAAGGAAACATGTGACTTGAAAAGAGAGACAAAGGAGACAATAAAATAAATCTGTTTTGAGATGATACACATTTGCACTGTTTAACTGTTGTCACAAGTTGGTAGATGGCCTCATTTTTGCCTCAAGCCATCATTAATTATCTGACTCTTATTTTTAAAGGCAAGACAGCAAAGATGGATTTTGAGCAGTGATTTGGATTAAAAAAGAATGTATGTGTTTATCATGATTAGGGAATTCAGTGCTGAAGTAGCTTCTAGGCAGGAAGCTCAGAGATTTCTGGAGCATCTGGGAGTGTGATCTGCTGGTGTAACAGGGAAGCAAGTCACCAAAGTCAGGCGTTCAGTGCAAATACTGATTTGATTTGCTGAAACACTGGGACTCAGAAGATTTAAGGGATAAATTCCAGTGTGTAATTAGAGTCATAGAATCTTACGATGGTTTGGGTTGGAAGGGACTTTTAAAGGTCATCTGTTCCAAACCCTCTGCAGTGAGTAGGGACATCTTTAGCTAGGTTGTGTAGCTCAGAGCCCCATCTAACCTGGCCTTGAATGTTTCCAGGGATGGGGCATCTACCACCTCAGTGGGGAAAGATGGGTTAGAAAAATGTCTTTGAAAGATGATGTTTTCCCTTGGCTGAAGAGCTATTGCAAAATACACAAATCTCTCCCAGAGGAGTGGACGAGAGAAAAGGACTCACAGCTATCATTGTGTTACTCAGCACGTGTCTGATAGGAGTGAAGACATGGTGATGCAGCCTGCAGCAGCAGTGACAGGAAGTGTCTTGTTGAATTTTTAGCAGTGTCAGATAATGTGGGGAGCGCTGAGGTTTCTGCTTTCTCCGTTAGGATCTGATGATGGGTCATGCAGAGGAAGGTGTAAACAGGTAGGTAGATGTAAAAAGTTAGGGAATGGTGATAGTCAGAAACAACCATTGCAATGCTTGAGGGCTGGTATCGTATCAAAAGGAAAACTTAAAATTACTGATATGTCAACTGCAGACAAAACCACCAGATCGTGGAAGCTATTTAAGATTAATTTTGTTTTTTCTTCTAGTACAAGCAAGCTAATTAAGTCTGTGAGGTCATTTGGTTACTTGATTTCAAAACTTTTAAATGCTTCATTTAGTTAGATTCTGGATACGAAAGTACTTGCAGACCTCTATTTACTGAAAGCAGGGACTAAAAACTTGAGTGTAGTATTCGAAAAGTTTTTGCGAGTGTTTATCACTACAATAGCTGTACTATCACAAAGACAGTGGTTGTTTTCTCAGTGCGACTTGATTTTCAGTGGTAACACACCCTGCAATATGATTTAGTTCCTTTCTGCCAGCAACAGAGACTAGTTAATTTTTTGTTGTTGTTGTTCCATCTTTCCTTCTGGCTACAAATACATCTTAGAGGGGCTGACAAAGTTTAAATGATGGTGGTGTTGATCGATGATTTCTTATTTATGGATGTTTTTTCTTTTCCATTTGTCTATTCATTTTATTTAACGAATTTGTTTTTGTGACTCATTTGTTCATTTGTCTCAGAGACAGGAACATAAATAAGGGGGGAAAACAAAACTCAACTCTTGGAAACAGAAATCTGTGGAGTGTCTTTCTGGAAATATGGAAGAGAGACTGAGATAGAAGGACACCAAATCTCAGAATTAGACTACCAGATTGGAAGGGACTTCAAGGGTCATCCAACTAAAGAAATAAGGCTGACCTACAGAAGTTTTAACAGAAGATACTCTTCTGTGCATTTTAACATGTAATGAAGGTGCATCAGGAAAAAAGAATTTTCCTGTAAAATCTACAGTATTGCTGAAAACCAAGACTAGAAGTAGCAATGCAGAGAATCACTGGTCATACACGTGTTCTGCTGTGACTAAACTGCTATTTTGTCCTTT
Source organism: Buceros rhinoceros silvestris (assembly GCF_000710305.1). Taxonomy (NCBI): domain Eukaryota; kingdom Metazoa; phylum Chordata; class Aves; order Bucerotiformes; family Bucerotidae; genus Buceros; species Buceros rhinoceros. Next base: position 1,778 of record NW_010433463.1, on the reverse strand, counting down.
ACCTGCTCTGGGGTACCTTGCAGAGTGGGTAATTGGTGTTTTCTACAGAAATAGTAAATTTTCGCAGAAAAAAATTAGAAATGTCATCTTCAGATATTTTAGATTAGAAGAAAAGAACATTTCTCTGTCAGTGATGGTGTGTGAGGAGACAACAGTCTGTTAGAAATGTTAACAATGAAATACGTACGAGTATAGCACCTATCAGTATCAGTTCATACTGATATCACCCAGTTACCATTAGGAGTCTAACGTATGGGAATTCAGTTTAAAAGAAAACAATTTTTTTTGGTATTTTTAAACTACTATTTGAAGTGTTAGCTGAGATTTTCTGATGAAAATTAGATTCATAAAGAAGTGCCTTCACTTTTTAAAATGTTGAGATTTAACTCCTCTTGAGCCCTGGAGGTTAATATAAAGGATTTATGTGGACTTTGAAAAGCCTTTGACGTAGTGACTCATGAAGTTGTTAAAAAGCTATGTGCCATCATGGACTGCAAATTAAAACCAAATGAAGATTAGAAGACTGATTTTTTCAATGTGAGAAAATGTTATCAATTGTTTGCCCTGGGTGTTTCTGAGGACAAATCAAAAGTGGCCCCCCCCAAAAAAATATAAACATAGTTTTGCAAAGAGAGTGGTACAGAGAATGCAAGTGATAGTATATGCATTACCTTTCATTGCTGGCTGTCTTGTGTTTAGCTTTGGTAGCCTCATTTTTATAAAGTAGTAGGAATGTGAAAAGGTAAGGAGGTGATAAGAGGCAGGTCATAATGAGAGAAGACTGTCTGTACTTCTTATGGTTTAGACATCTAAAACAAGTGAGAGATGTTATCATCTTTTAGTTTAGAAAGGAAACACACAATGGGGTAGAAATAGCATGGTAGAAGCACTGGAAGGGTAATTGATACCACAGGGAAAATAAATTTGACCTGAAAATGAAAATCCAGGTGGGGTTCACCGGCATCACTGAACAAAATCCTTATCTTCCTGGATACGTCTGTGAATAGCAGTATTGTAAAGCTTTTTATTTCCTCCACCAGGTGGGAGCTCTTTCCAAACCTGATATTGCTGAAATATATTTCAAGGCAAGGTGAACTTTTGCACCTTAAGAGTAATTTAATCTGCTTTTAGCTGTAGGTGGTGTTCATCTGATCACAGCAAATTCTGGTGTATTTGCCCATACAGGGTGTTCTGTTTCTCTAAAGGATCTGGTATTGGCCACAGCTGGAGGTGAGATCAATGTTTCTCAGACTCAGCTGTGATGCTTTTTGAACTCAAAGGGGTGGTGGATTGGGGACCTTGTGTTGCCTTATGAGTCAGCAG
>NW_010433463.1:0-331 GCF_000710305.1 Buceros rhinoceros silvestris | reverse complement strand
CTGGCTTGGATGCCTCTCAGCTCTTCTGGGATACAGGACCAACTGCGGTGACTGACCGTACACATGCAGAGTAGCCAGCAATCGCAAAATCTCCACCAAGCACTGGTGGACATGGTCAACAGGGCTGACCTAGTCTTACAGGAGGAACAAAATATGGGGAGCTGGGCAAAGAACTGAAGAGGATTTGTGACGAGAAGGGAAGGTCAGAGAAAAAAGGGTGGACGGAGTACAATCCAGAGGGATGAGTTTTAGAGAAAAGTGGAAAGAGGATCACAGAACCGTGGGAACAAATCGTGCTAAGGTGTTAAGGGTCGAGGGGCCGAGGTACCCA
>NW_010433462.1:9010-28623 GCF_000710305.1 Buceros rhinoceros silvestris | reverse complement strand
CGTAGTGTCGCGGTCGGCCAGAAAGCGGCCCCGCAGTGCCGCTCCCCGGCTCACCGCTCCTCTCCCCTCTCCCCGCCTCCCAGGGTTACTACACACGCCGCGGCGGCATCGGCGAAAGCGGGGATTTCATCACCTCTCCTGAAATAAGCCAGGTGTTTGGAGAGGTAACGCGTAGTTCTTTTCATTCATTGAGTTACAGTTAAGTTGGTTTTGGAGAGAAAGGGATCCCTCGTGTTACAATCTGGGACACGGTGTGCGCTTAGTAATGCTTACTTGCATATAGAATATGAATAAAAAGAGTTACGTTACCTTCCCAGCGTGAAAGCTCTACTCAGAAGTGATTTGCTCATTTTGGTTTGGTTCACTCTGTGTGTGTATAATTTCCAGTAGTGGAGACTGGCGAAGTGCTGTTCTCAGTGACCCTTTGGTAAATAGAGGACAGTTGTTCAGAGCAACGACCTGCTTTGGGGCCTCGCGCTCCAGCCAGAAAAGACTCCCACACTTTCACCCGCTTTTACTTCTGCGGGGCTGACAGCAAACAATTACGATTTTAATACTGAAAGAGGGAGGATTTATGTACTGTAATGATTTTTGGTAACTTAAACAGAATGTTGCATAGTACCTTAGTTACCTTATCAGGCGAAAGGCAGATACCACCTTACACAAGTTCTCCAGTTACATTGTAACTCTTTCTCTTGCGTTGTTTCTCACTGTCAGTTAATAGGAATATGGTATATCAGCGAGTGGATAGCCATGGGCAAACCTACAGCGTTCCAGCTGGTGGAACTGGGCCCAGGGAGGGGCACTCTTACCGACGATATTTTACGGGTAGGTGAGAACTAATATTAATGTTCTTTATTTCTGGCTTTATCCCAGGGCTACTCTGAAACCTGAAGGAATCATGTTTTGCTATCGGGGCTGAACCTTCCCTAGCAACCAGATCATTTCAGTCAGGAGATTTGCAGCTTAGACTCTGTAAGTGTGTGTTTCTGAGATCAGGTGTCACAGCTGAAAGCAGAACACGGGCCAGTGTGTGCACACTGTGCAGACACGTATGGAATCTTTCAAACGCTACCTGACAGAAGGAGAGGGCAGGAATAGTCCATCATAAATTATTTCTGAATAGGAGAGCGTTACCAAAACTGAAATCCATTTGCAGGGCTGCTGCTGTGGAGGCACACTGCAGTGCAAGCAACAGGAGGAAGAGGGAAGGAAAATAATACAGGACTGAAGTCGTGTCAGCTCCTTTGGGAATTCTGTTCTATCATGCTTGCACAGCTATTAATTAAAATACTAGTGATTCAGAAGCAACTCACTAAAGGGATTTAGTGCCTCAGAAGAACTTTTTTTCTATTTACATATGTTAATGAAAAAGAACTCTAATAACCACAGTGAAATCTAGGATTTTGAGCACTTTTTGTTTATGGTGTCCAGGAAAACTGAACCATTTTCTCCTAATGCTAAACCCTTTGCAGGTATTAGATGAGCTACTTGCTCTCAGGCTATAACTATTTTAAATTAGCATTTCAAGTTGTCCTTACAACTGTATCATGTATGCTGTAATTTTCTAAGAAGCATAACAGCTTTTATTTAAATTGATGAAGAAAGTCCCTTTTCCTTCTGGAGGAGCAAAATGCAGTCTTTTTCACTGAGACTATTTTGTTAAATGAAAGGCAACTACATCTTTATCTTGAATATAAATAATGAGATAAAAGGTTAATTCTTAAAGCTTTAATGTATACAGCACGTAACTGTTCCTAATAGAATTCATCTGCCTTTATAGGTCTTCAACCAGCTTGCCGCTTTACTTAGTAAATGTGATATCTCTATTCATCTGGTAGAAGTGAGTCCCAAACTCAGTGAGACCCAAGCGCTGATGCTGACAGGAGGGGAGGTGCAGTCACACACCGAGGACAAGCCTGCTTACATGAAAGGCGTGAGCAAGACTGGAATTCCCATTTTCTGGTACAGAGACATTCAAGATGTGCCGCCAGGTGAGGAGCTTGAATGTCTTGTTGGATGGCACCCCTCCTCCGTTTGCAGCTTTTGACAAGGGAGGACAGCTCTGCTAGCCTTCATAACAGATAGAGAAGTCACTAATATACAACTTTGTTCTTCTTGCATGGGTCTGAGGCAGGATCTTGACTCATTTTCATAACTGCTACCTCTTCTGGGATAACTTAATTTTGGGCTAACTAACCAATTTCATATATTTTGACTTTTCCTTTTCATGGGAAACCAGTTACTGGTTTTGCCTGAATCACCTTTTATGAGATACCAATCTAAAAATCATGGACTGGAAGCTCGAGCTCACTGCAGAAATTATCTCTTTGATGTATCCAAGCTGAAAGTAGTGATACGTTATTTCACAACGACATTGACTAGCTTAATTCATTAAAAATCATAACATTTTAATTTTCAACTGGAAGCTGCTATGGAAGCATTAATAATTTAATGTGTTCTTTTTTACCTTCCCACAGGTTACAGCTTTTACCTAGCACATGAGTTTTTTGATGCTCTGCCAATACATAAGTTTCAGGTATAGCAAGAATAATATTGTAATTGTGACCATCTGCTTAAAGACTTTTTCTGTTTGAGAAATTAGGGTGCTGAACTAAACACATGCAGTGCCTCTGATAATAAAATATTTTTAACTGAATTTGGACAAATAAGGCTTAATTCAGCTCAAAACTGCACATTAGTAATTGTTCTTGAATGAAAAAACTTGTGGAAATCTGAAGATTTTTTTCTGCTGCGATAAGTCTCAAGGTTTTTATTTCTTATGCTACATTTACTCAAGTTTTTAATTTCTGTGTTATTTAATGTGCCACTACTAACAAAGACTGAAGGGGTTTCATTTGAATGGCAATGAGAATAGCAAAGTAGAGGCTAGGTGGGATTCAGAAGAAGCTTTCAACTTTAATTTGATAATGAGTTTATTAAAATTACTGGTAGAATAAAATATTTTGATGTTAAACATTGCACTGTCAATAGAAGAGGCAGCATTTTTATTAACAGCATCATTCATTCTTTTAATTAAGCCTGTATTTGTTAACTCGGTAGATAAGTCTCTACCACAAGCTTTTTCCAAGGCAGTTCCTAGAATTAAATAGGAATGAATCGTTGTTAATAGCATATTATGTTCTTAAAACATTTCTGAAAATGCTTAACACGTTAATCTCATCAAGGCGCTGTTGTACTGTTAGAGCGTAAAATGAGTGCTTGGGTTCATTAAACAGAGAACAGATAAAGGCTGGCGTGAAGTGTTGGTTGATATAGATCCAGAAGCTCCTGACCAGCTGCGGTTTGTTCTGTCACCATCCAGTACCCCTGCGACAGAAAACTTTATTCAGGTAAGGTTATGCCTCCAGAGTTGGTCCTTACACCTTTACTGACTCTTCCAAGTACACACGTGTACTGCTTCTCAGCCACTTTGACAGCTCTCGGGGGAGAGCCCTCACTCTGTAAATGAGTAAATGTGGTTTGCCATTTCCATTCTGCAAAACTCCACAAGCAAAAAATGTCTACACTGTGAAAATATAGCACAAAAAATAAACATGTGCCTCAAGCTTTGCAAAATCAGTGCTTAAACAGACAAAAAGATTCAAGAGAGCAAACTGAGGCAGTAGATTTCTGCATGTGTCACATCACCATCTTGACAGTGGCCTTGGCTAAGCCAGGCTCTCAGCCTGCTGCATATGTGCAGCTGGGTACTTCTGACCTATACGGAGCTGTAATGGAAAGTGTCTGAGATTATTTTTTTCATAAAGTTCACTGGATTCTTAAAACTAAGTAGCCGAGGTTAAAACCAATTGCAGTTTTACGCAGAAAAGCCTTTTTGAAGAGTGTGCACAGCTGAAGAGCTATTTTCGTTCTGTCAGCACCACAGTAATGCTGTCTCACCTGATGCAGGCATATTTTCGTTGACTATAGGTTATAGAAAAGATGACTGAAATCCAGCACTCAGAAGGTTAGCAAAAACTTGCTCAAGCTCTAGGTAGTCTAGACTACATCCCTGGACCTCTGTGCTTCAATGAAGTGATGAAATGCTAAGATGTCAAGTGTGGAGAACTCTTCCCCTGTAGTTGTGTGCTAATACAGTTGTTTTCATCTTTGAACTCTGCACTAGCCTGAGGAAACAAGAGATCACGTGGAAGTGTGTCCTGAGGCTGGTGTCATCATTCAGAGGCTTGCCTATCGTTTAGAAGAGCATGGTGGAGCTGCACTGGTTGCTGATTATGGTCATGATGGAACCAAAACTGACACTTTCCGAGTAAGTTATTTATCCTGAAATAAGCCAAAATATTCTGTTATTTGTCTCTTGGCTGGTTAGGTTCTTGTAAGAGCAAGGTCCTGGGTGGACATAAAAGCAAAAGCTGCATTACACTGCAGTTGTAAAACTGAGTAATTGAGTTCTTATTTAATCAGTATCCATAAGAGCTTCTGTCAGACAGAAGGGATAATCTGAGTCCTTGCTACATTTATCTCAGATTTTCAAAGCATAATTTGCTATTCTCACCCCTCACATGTACAGCTTAGTGTTTGCTAGACCCAGCTATGGTGCAGCTAGGAATACAGCCGAGTATAATCTTCCAATTCAATTTTTCAGGGTTTCCAGAATCACAAACTTCATGATGTGCTGAAAGATCCAGGTACAGCAGACTTGACAGCAGATGTTGACTTCAGCTACCTTCGAAAGATGACAATGGGAAGAACAGCCACATTAGGCCCCATAAAACAGCGGGAGTTTTTAAAAAACATGGGCATTGACCTCCGATTGCAGGTACAATAGTGTCTAGAGGTACATAAACTTTAACCCACAAGCAATACCTTTAAGCAGCAAGAGAGCTTTTATAAAAATCTGTTTTTAAAAGAAAGTTGTTCAAAACTACAGGTAGGTGTGAGATCAAAGAGTTGCTTCTCGTAGATGTATGTTACTCTGGATCCCTCAAACTAAACTGATCATATATTTAAGAGTATTTAATGCAAAACTTTGCCACATAGATCAGTGAACAGTTCTACTTGTGCACCATTACAAGAGAAGAGGCAATTGCATGGATGAAGGAATTTATAGGAAAGGAGGAAGGGCTATAACCTACGTGTATATATATGGGTTTTTTTTTTTTAGGTGCTCTTGCAGAATTCAAGTGATACAGCGACTCACGAGCAGTTACTTCACAGCTATGATATGCTGATGAATCCCAAGAAAATGGGGGACTGTTTCAACTTTTTTGCCCTGCTGCCTCACCACAGACTTGTACACCCTGATAAGAAACATAAGCCAGAATCAAACCCTCCCTTACCACCTGTTGCTGGATTTGCTGAACTCTTACTGAAGTAATTTCAAGTACTACAGCAAAATGTCTGATAGTAGTAGCTTTCAATAGCAACTTATTAAATAAAAAAAGTAAAAGGAACAGAGTCCTGCATTTTATAGTTTCATGTATGTTGTGGTTTAAGCCCACCCAGTCAGCAACAAAGCACCATGCAGGCTCTTGCTCACTCCACCCCCCACGTGGTGGGATGGGGAGAAGAAAATACACCAAGAGGCTCGAGAGTCAATAAAGAGGACAGGGAGGGCTCACTCACCAGTCATAGTCACAGGCAAAAGACTGACTCAAGCTTGGGGAAACAAAATCAGTGTAAACAAAACCACTACCCGTTCACCAGTTGAGAGTACAACAGGGATAAATACAGCTTCCCCCAACTCCTCCCATTTTCCCAGGCCCAGCTCTGTTACCTCTTCCTCCCAACTGCACAGGGGGACAGGGAACGAGGGTTGTGGTCAGTCCTGGACTCTTCCATGTTGTTTTACTGGTCCTTCCTCTTCAGATGCAAAAGGACAAAACTAGTCACAGTCCTCCCCTGTGGCAACATGGCGTCCCTCCCACAGGAGACAAGTCTTCCATGAACTTCTGCTAGCATGGGTCTGTTCCATGGGCTGCAGGCCTGCCCCAACAGTCATGGACATCTTCAGGATCAGTCACTTGTTCCAGCTTGGGGTCCTCCAGAGGCTGCAGACAGCATTCTGCTCCACCGTTGATCTCCTAAGGTCTGCAAGGGCTCAGCCTGCTGTCTCAGCACAGGCTGAAAAAGAGCAGCTGCTTCAGTGTGCTTCCCCCTTTCCTTTCCCGCTGACTTGGGTGTGCACGTGGTTATCTCTTGGAGGTCCCGCTCAACATGAAAAAGCTCCCAAAACAAAGGAGCCCACCTGACACTTAATTGCAGAGGTGCAAGTGGCTTGGCCTTGGCCAGAGGCAGGTCCAACCTGGAGCTGGGGTGGCTTCTTGAAGTTTCTTACAAGGAGCCACAGCAGTAACACCCTCCACAGCTACCAAAACCCCACCAGACAAAAACCCAACACAACATTAATTAAAAGTTTTGCAATAAAGCAATCAGCATATAGCTACATAGGCAGTAAGGTAAGAACTCAATATTTTTATTTATCTTTGAACTGAAAGCACATGAAATGTCATTCCTGCAGGCAATTTTCTCACACCAAACTATGGTGCAGGGCTTAGCCACATTTTGGTGGGGAGTGCTGTTTCAGAGTAAATCTCGAGCAGGACACTAAACCTGTTGACAGACCTACTTGAATCAGTACGTGTAGAAACGAAACGCTGCACAGACAGAAACCACTATACACAGAGTGGAGAACGAACAATGTTTCAGGGGTCATACAACAGAGCTGAGTGAAGTATCTACTAGCAGAATCAAGTTCAAGCTTGTCAGTAACAAGCAGATGTGACAGGGAGACTCTAAATGTGCTCAGCTTTGGTACTTAAAACAAGATACCTTAATGTTTTTGAAAATACTTTTTATGAAGAGAATGGTGACAGGGACCATGCAAAAAGAGTCACTTTCTTTCCAAAGCACCTGCTAACAGAATTCGCACAGCAGGGCATATCTGATGACAAATCCACAAACGAGGAAGTATAAAGAACCATTTACTTCTAAGAAATTTGATAGGAGAGATAATTCACGTAAATAAAAAGAACTAGTCTGATAGGGAAATAAATTTTATTTTCAAGCTTATCAGAGGATATTTACAAACAAGGGGATGTATAAAAATATAAAAGTGTCCTTTTGAGGCTATAAATTTTACATGAGCTTTTTTCTAGCATCATCATAGCATTATTTCTTGGATGAAGCAACTTAATTCATCTAAGGGTAAGGATATTAAACACTGTAACCTACTGCTGTCAAAGTTTGCAGTAAAGGTAGAAAAAAGGGAATAAAAAACCTCACCTATTTTTACTACTCTGAAGAAAGTTTACTCCTAATGTATGTCGATTTTTTTTGGTTCCTCCGTTATTAGTTTCTTGTGGCTTCTATTGTCTGGCCCCATCAGCCTGCGTATATGATGAGTCAATCTCCTCCAAAGGCCAACAACATCATTATTTTTTTCAATACAACTTGGAAGAATAAATAGCTCATGTAATATTCTGGAGCAGAGCAGACTTCATGGGGAGAGACATCAGCAAGGCTTTCTACTTCATTTTTGTCCCCTCCTTCCTGTATTCCTAATGTGCTTTTTCAAGTGACTGAGATGGCTTTATTTCCTCCCTTAAAACAACACAAACAACAACAAAAAAGACCCCACAGGAAAACCTGAAATGGCAGGTCAAGTATAAAATCTGAAGTTTAAAACCACACTGAATCTACATTATTACAGTTAGGATGGAAGATAGCAATGGCTTCTCTGAAATTTGGTCACTAAGCAGTGGAGGTTGAAAAAAAAGCACGACTTCCCTTGCCAAGCCTGGGCAAATACCAGGCTGCCAGCTTCAGAGGTGATTGTTCTGGCTCCAAAGATGAAAAGTAGTGCCTCTGAAACATCGGAGCCTGAAACCCTGCCTTAGCAGGACTGCAAGGTTAAGGGACAAATTCTGCCCCTTCTGAGATCACTTGTGCCGCCCTGACAGGGTAGAAGGGGGAGAATTACCCCCAGTGTAGGAGCGGCAGGGACTGCCATCATGCAAGTCACCTGCACAAACCTGAGAAAAACGTGCTAGGAGAGAGTATGCATGGTGGCTGGAAGGGCTGAAACGCTCTGCCCGCTGCTGCCTGTGGAAAACTGCCATACAGCCTGCACCAACATGTTGTACCAAGTTTGTTTTATCCTACCAGGGAAACCAGACTTCAGCCTTTACCAACTCAGTCGCTACAAAAATGCAGTGGCAGTTCCATTAAGGGCAACAGGAAAAGGTGGGGTAAAGACCCAAACTTACCTGTGGGTACATACTTCTGCAATTGCCACTGACTTTTCTGCCAGGTCACTTGTCACTGCAAGCAGCTGCTAGCCCTGAAACAACCCTGTAAAATTTTGCATATATCTAACAACTCAGAAAAGTCTGCTCAGCTGCTTCCTTACCTGAACAACACCACTAGGAAAAATTAGTTATCTACACACGGACAAAAAAAACCCCAACAACCCAAGCTTTGTAGGAGAGAGAGGAGATACCCGAAAGCCTCTCGCTGACTTTGCAGTTCAAGCCTTTAAAATACTTCAAGCTCCAGTTAAGCAGCTTGGCACATCAGGGATATGTACAGCCATTCAGCACCTTCCAGCAGCACAGTGCTGTTATCCCACACAAAAGGAAAGATCTCACCTTTTCTACTTTCCAAAATAGGACAAAAAACTCCTCTCTTCCATTTGCATAGCCTCAAACTTTTCTGAAATACCAAAACTTTACACTGTCTTCCGAGGAAATAATTTCCAAATACCTGCTCTTTCCACTGTGACGCAAGACCAGGAAGTAGCTGGGAATTGACCAGCTTAGGCATCTGAATTAAGACTTGGTTTTGGACTCTTCACTCAGCTCAAACAACAACACTGAACACAGGGCAGAGGATGGGAGGGGCTGCAGGTTAAGGTCAGAAGGCAAAGCCCTTCCTCCTACAATCCAGCTACCCTAGCAGAAACAACAGGTGACTTGATGTCCACTGTTACTCCTAGGTTTTGAGCAGAGTTAAGATACAAGCTAGCAGGCTACAAACTACTCCTGATGTAAGTCCAGGGAACCTTAAAACAAATCAGAAAAATATTAGAAAACTTTAAAAATCTAATTACTCAAAACAGTAGAAGAAAGCTGCATGTATTTTTCCCTATTCTTCCACATCCCTCTGCTATAAGCTGTTTCTCTGGAGTGAAAGGATATGCTACATCAAGCTTGTGTGCTCTCGGTGCATAAGTCATGTAGTTTTAAGGCAAAATGCCTTTGGTGTGTATCAATGATGTGTGCCAAGCTTGCACAGTAACACACTGTTGTGGCTTATTGCTCTATTTTAACAGACAAAATAAAAGACTAGCATAGCTTTGATTGTCATGTCTTTAGATTGTCAGCCAGCATTTCAAGAGGAATGTAAGAAGTTAGGGGGTTTTCTTTTTTGGGGGTATCTGGAAAAAGTTCAATTAGGGCAGACACACACATTTAACCGTCTTAGCAGCAGCAAATTATTCCTTCATCTGTGAAGCTGTATTCAACCTAAACCACCATGTTCTGCTATCAGCCAAGGTATTCCGCACTGATTTCTTTTTACAGCCTCCTTTCACCATGCAAAGTTTAGGAAACAGGAGATGTAGCTAAGTAACAAAAAACAGTCCTCTATGGCATAGCAAACAGGGATGAGAAAACCATTACAACATTACAAAATTCTTATTGTGTAGGCTATGAAAAGAAATAAAATAAAAACCAAATGAACTTTGAAAAACACACAAACTATTAAATCTGTACACATTACACCTCAATAATGGCTTTGTAGCCACACACCTTGGTGAACTGTTACTCAACGGGGCTTATCGCACTGTCCAGTAACTACTTGTAGTTTAGGTCAGAGATGGGGAAAAGCTTGTCAGATGACAGTCTATTCCCACGTCAATGCAGGATCCTCTGGGGCTTTGTATACTGAACTATGTGTACAGCACTCAGAGCAACAGCTGTTCCAAAACGAATCTTCAGTTTCTGTCCGGAGCATCCTTCTTTGCTGCAGTTTAGCATAGTGAATAAATCAAGGGTCTTCTTCCATGTCATCGGGATTAGGAGCCATAATAAAATGCTGGGGGTACTCAAGGTTGTGTTCATACGCGTGTTCTTTCCAGCGTGCATCATCACTCTCATGGGTAATATAACGCTCTCCAATTCGTGTTTCAAATTCTCTGAGGTCAAGCCAAGTCTGATAATCCTAAGGAGTAAAAAAGATTTAAGGAAGCAGTTTAAGAAACAGCAGCATTACCTTCCCACATAAAAATTCTGCAGTTTGTCTCTACTTTTAGCATAAATAGCCACAAGATATAATCAACAAGGTCCCCAAAATACCCCAACAGAGCATCCACAAAGAATGGCTCAAAATTAAAGAGGCTAGTAACGATGCTTGTTAACAGCGTAAATCATTACAACTTTTTGTAACAAGACAGCTATGGCAGCTTTATTATAAAATTAATTTCTATATAAAAATACATTAAATTATACTTGTTCCAATAATGTTTGTACTCAAAATTAACTGAATTTTCCCCTTAACATCTTCTAAGTTATTCACATGCATGGATATGTGCATACAGTATTGCAAAACCACTGTGAAGGGAACCTGCCTCAGAGCAGTGAATAAATTCCATTCCAAACAATTGTGTTCTAAAACAACTATAAATTATAGCACACACCAGGTTGTGTGTCCGCTTCAGCACTGAACAAACAATGTTTGCCACTGTAGTGATTTCAGTGGGGCTCCATGCACTTATCAATGCATTCAGCAGAGGTGCCAGAAGAGTAAAACTCTATGTTCATGTCAGACAGAAAGTAAAGGTCAGGAGACACAGCGAGACAAAACTTTCCTTGAGGAAAGAAGCTGTCAACAGATGGACAGAATCCTAGAGCATGTAAAATGTAAAGCTAAAACCAGAAATACTCAGGCTTCCACAGATACTTGTTAACAGACTTTGATAGTAGCAGTTTTAATAAGCCTCTGAAGGATATAATAAAAGCAAACGAACAAAATTATTGTTTACCCATTATAAGCATATTGAAGAAGGCAGATAGGTTTACCTGTAACCATGGGTGACTAAGGGATTTGTCAACACTGAATCGTTTTCTCATCTTCACTTGAAGCAAATTGTTTATTAAATCAATGGCTGGCAAGGAAAAGTGGAACAAAGATTATATTGTTTCAATACTAATCACCTCTATCATCATTCAAATGCTGCAATGAAAGTGAATTTTTTATGTATGTGTGTGCATCCTACTGAACTCTTTTAAACTTAATCAAGCTCTTGAAATTTATATTTAATTTTATGTTAAATTAGGCTACAAAATAAGTACGGGGTAAGCTTCACCCATCACCACCTTTGATGGAAACACTAAAAAAACTTTACTATATTATTTGTTAGTCTTTTACCCTACTGAATTTAGTGACTTTCAGAAGTGCCTAAATAACTTGAGCAGAATCTAAAATGCCTTCCAAAATTATGTAGGTACTTCCCCTATTGCATACTGTTGTACATGTCCTTCCAAATCTACCTGTGTGTTAACCATATACACATTTCTAAAAATAAAGCTGGCACTGGAGAGCTCTAGAGACCAATCTTGCAAACTTCTGTATTTCTCAGATGTGACATTTAGATCCAGGTTTTGTTTCCCTTGCTAATGTACAAAACTAAAAGTTCAGATTTAACTTTGAACCGTTTCTGTAATTATAGTTTAGATAAACTATGTTTTGAGATCAGTGTTCAGCAAATACGTGATTTAACTTTTCATAGGGAATTTGGAGAAGTTTCAGGTTCTTTGTCCCACTCATCATGCATGCGATTAATTTTTCTTGCTAATTTTATTGCCTCCTCCTGCCCTGAAAATGATTTAAACACATTACATTTGCAATTTACCTTTCACAAATATATGCCAGCTTGTATTTGTCCATTTTGGCATAGTCTACTAAACTCAAGCTATCAACAATTCTCACACCCTGTCTGAATAAGCCTTTACGTTTAAGCATTTGAATATATTACCTACATATAAAGACATTCTATTAGAGAAAATTAACTTCTTTACCTTCACTAGAAATTTCCTTCCAAGGATTTGGCGGGTACATAAATGCTGCATTTTGAATCTGATCGTTTATATCCTCATCTTCATTAAAAGGGAATGTACCACTAAGGCTCACATAGACAATAACGCCTACTGACCACATGTCTAGAGAGCGGTTGTAACCTTTACTCCTGAGCACTTCAGGGGCAAGATAAGCAGGCGTTCCCACCACAGAACGCCTGAAAGATTTTTCGCCAATGATACGTGCAAAGCCAAAATCACACAGCTTCACCTGCAAAAGAAATATATTTTAAACTGAGGTAGCTCTGCTTCATCTCCAAAGCATGCTACTGCCCAAGACCAGAGTGGTACCTGATACCCTTCCAGCCATCATTTCAACACTGTATGCACTAAAACAGGGACAAAACATTACATAAACCAGTCAGCTAAGGTTTTAGGTTGCTGGTTTTGCAGCAATACTTCAGACCGAGACCTGAACAGACTCAAGTCTGAGGCAATCTCTGTAGTACATGACCACAGGCATGCAAATATGGACAAAAAACTTCATTCCAAACTCAGCTTATTTTCAGAGGCAAATCTGCACCCTCACAAGGCACAGAATCAAAATTTAAAAAGCACTTGAATCCCAGTCAGATCACATTCCTCTCAATCATATTCCTGAAGCTGGAGCCTTCAGCTACACAGAAATTGAACTACGAGTTTTAGCTAGAACTCAGACCCAGCCAGCTCTAGATGAAACAGTCCAATAATCGTCTAGGTAAAAAAGCATTAACAGCTGGTGCCTGCACTGATGCTCAAATCTTCATGGTTCTGGGATGGTTCATTAACTTGAATACAGCAGGCACTTGATCTGGCTCCTTTTATCTGTACAAGTCCAGCTCTAACCCCAAAATAATAAGCCCTCCTCAGGGTATAAGAAAGAGTGATGCACTAAAGGCATACAAGTGACTCTCCAAAAGCCCACTCCACCCTGCATGAATGTCACAGTACTGGAAGCAATTCCCTGATACTTCGCAGCAGCTTTTAATTTCTGTATATCCTCCACAAATTACAAACTTCACAAGCATAAAAACAGATGCAGCCTACAGAGTCTTTTGCTAAGTGCTGGCAACAGTTGTACTTCGCAGGCTCCTTAAAAGAAAGAGTGCTGGTGTACAGGATTGTTGTGAGATGTGATCCACGCCTGAGGGGAAAGAAACTGCAACAGACCATTGAGCATAAACCTAGGCTAAGAGTTGGAATGGAAAAAAAAAAGACAACTACGATACATGTACTTCAAGTAATTCTATACTAAGTCAATTGAACAATCACCCAAGAGGTTACTTTTTAAGCTGCAATGCCTACATTTCTTTTTTTAAAGACCCACAAAAAGTGATGAAAGAAATATTTTTTCATCTTCACTCACTTGAGGGAATGGCTCTGCTGATGCTAGTAGTACATTTTCTGGTTTTAAATCACAGTGCACAATATTTTTGAAGTGTAAGTTCCTCAAAGCAACAAGTATCTACAAAAAGGAAAGAACATTTTCACGACTATTTAAGCAGATCAAAAGTGTCAAAAGCCACGCACACTAACCAGTACAGTAATTCGTATCAACATAGTCTCCAGGAATTAACCCATATATACTGTGCAGTTACTATTTTTTCAGCCTATCAAGACTTGGGACTGATGGGGTTTATCTTCCTTATTCCCTACCCTCACCCCTCCCCGTGTTCTTGAATGCTTACTGTTTTGACGCGCATCTTTGGATGTCAATAATGTTATGTCTTGGGAAAGAAGGCCAAAAAAATTAACATTCTTAACATTCAAAATTCTTTCCATGTTTAATCAACTTTCATTAGATGTGCAGCCCTCCATGCTGTCTCTTTTAAGCAACAATACAGAAAACCTCTTCTCCAAACAACCTCTCACATAATTATAAAAGACAAATCTAGCCTCTCCTTTCAAGGCGGAGAGAGTGAATGCTAACCTGAGTGACCATGAACTTAGTTATTCGTTCTGGAAGCCGACTTTTCTCACTGGAAAGAATCATCTCTAGCATATCCCCATGCAGCTTTTCCATCACAACAAAGACCCGTTCTGGTGTTTCAAACATACATTCCAGGTTCACAATCCCAGGGTGGTGCAAATTCTAAAATAAAGTAGTTCAGGTAGTTCACTAAAACAGTATGAAATATCTTAAATTACACAGAAATGTTATAGCACAAGTCAAAAAGCAGTTAAGTGGAGAGTTAGAGATGAAAAAGCAAAATGTCTGAGGCAAGAAACTACCTTGAAACAAATATCAACCCATAAAACATGCCCATTATTGCCACTAAGACTAATTTGTTTCATCACAGATTATCTATAATGATTAATTTTACTGTTCATTTACTTAGTTGCTTGAGTATAACACTCACTGAGAATAACACTCATAGATTGAAGAGCCAGTAGAGGAGAACAGCAACAAATAATAGAGTTTCCTACTACATGAGGGAGACAGCATGGAGCCAAAGTACATGTCTTCAGTGGATCCTCCACAGGGGTTAGATTCCACCCTCAAGTTATCAAATCTACCAAATACTCAGGAATTCCCACTCTTTTAAGATTCCCTCTTACAAAAAGACTGAGAAATTGCATATGCAGATTTAGAAATCAATTCAGAGCATTTACACACATTACAAAAATCTCATTAATGGCTTTTTGTCTCATACAAACTCCAATGTGATCCAAAACTACTTTTTTACCTGGAGAATAGCTACTTCATTACGAAGCTGACTTTCCTGTTTAGTTGGAAATCTCATCTTGTCAATGACTTTAATAGCCACATCTCTTCCAGTCTTCCTGTGTTTTCCTAAACAGAAAGTCCGTAAGTTATCAATAGGTACAAGCAATTCATAGCTATAAAACGTTACAGCAGAAATTCTGTACAAGTGTGCAGTATTACTATATTTATAGTTAAAATTACAGCTGGTATACGAGTAACAATAAGCAATCAGCCTCAACAGCAGTGCTGTAGGTAAATTTAAACCAGTTACTACTATGCTGTCAGGCACACACGTTGACATCACATGCATTAGATGAAGTTTTTGCTTCTGCAAGAGACTTGCACGTGACCAAGTAATACCTACTCCCACAGAATATTGCCTCTCTTCTGCAAAAAACAAAAAAATCCAAACCAAACCAAACAAACAAAACCCACAAAACAAAACCACTCAAGACCAATCTGAAGAAAGATCTACAAGTCTGCTCCAATGGTTTCATACTTCATGGGCTCCACAAGCAGGAAATCACACACACAGCTCTATACGCAGGAAATTACATATCCAATACTCTGCAGGAAAATGAGAGTGATTATGTGCCATGAAGAACAACCCATTAACACCAGGGGCAGTCTGTTGGGGTCAAAAAGCTCTAAAAGGTTGTGGAAAGACAAAAACTGTGCCGATAGCACCAAGTACTATTCCTTGTAGAAATCTGCATCAGCTACATGAGAAGCATTCTGCAGTGCATGGAAAGGATTTTTCGAGGGCTAAGGGAGTAGCTGTAAATGCTTACCCAGGCATCACTGCTAAACTGACCTCTATCGCATTCACATCAGGGAGGTTAATGGGGTCACATGCTGCAAGACCTTGATAATCTAAGGCATTTTGTCTGTGACAAATCAATTTTTAGGCAAAATATTAGAAATCACAGCACTCAGCTATAGTTTAAATAAAACCTTAGGTTTAGGGAAAGTCTGGCTCCACTAGATATCAAGTTATATTGAAACAATATTGTAGCAGAAATACTACAAATTACAAACTAGGTGCAAAACCCAGATGACAAATGCTAGATTGCAAGAGCACATAAAGCAAAACCACTAAACTAACAAAACACCCAACTACAGAAGCCAGACTACAGCTAAAAATTGAACATGAAGAATGATTAACAGAAAAGCGGCTTGAAATTTACTTTTCCTAAGTAAAGCACAACCAACCAGGTTTCAGCAAAAGTTTTACATCAGTAAGAAACTGCCAAGTATTTTCTTTTTCCGTCTCCATTTTTCAGACCCTTCAAAACTAACCAAAATAGGAAAAGCACAGGGAAACTGTTCTCACTGAAAGAAACAGGAATGGGATATCAATATCCTACAGCTTTTTGATTTACAATTTGTAAATGTTTGTCGACAGAGGACACAAAAAAACCCCACAACAATAAAAAAAACCAAACAACCCAAACACCACAATAATGGGAGTAACTTAAATTTATTTAAATTTGTTTAAGAAAAGGTTTTGTTACCATTATTTCAGTAAGCCTACAGAGGTGGGGAGAAGCCAATATTAGAAGTTACCAGATCTAGTCTCCCCAAAACACCAACAATTAAGCAGTGTGCAGAGCCAGCAAAAGAATATTCTTCTATATTCTCTTTTGTTGCTTTCAGCTTGTGATTTTATTTTAAAGAAGCTGAGTATGCATATCCTATATATTTTAAGACATCGTTAAGTAACAAAATTTAATATAATAAAAGCCTTTTATATGCATTTATTATGCTCATAAGCATTTATAAGCATTGAATCATGCAAAATATGAGCTTTATCTGAAAGGCAATTTAGATGACTATATAAAGAAATGAAATCAATGTTCTATTCATAAAAGGGGGAGCACACTTCCATTCACAATATGCTTTAGGAAATACAGGGGGGAAAAAACAGACATCTCTCAAGAGTGATGTAAAACCAGACCATCACACTGCAGTTCCATCAAGCAGCTGAGAAGTAATAGAGAAAAATATTTCACTACACAACTGGCGCACAGAAGAGTCATAGCCACAATACTTCCCGACTGGAAAGACAGGACAGAAGCGGAAAGGTTACCACTTTTAAATCATTAGTTCACCCTTTCTTTCCAGATTTTTGGTCTGAGACTTTCTCAACACTTGGGATATAACACGTGGCATAAAAAGCAGAAAAAAAAAAAAAATAGAGAGAGAGTTCATATGACACATTTCTAGTATTTCTTCTTTTTGTGATTATATACTATAAACAAGTCATATGTTGCAATAGAAGTTCTAAAAACCTAGAAGTGATAAAACTACATTTGAAATGCAAAACTGAGACCTCTTGACAAAGAACTCCTCCCTCTACTTTATCCTGCTGACAGAAATTTGTAGCAAAACCATTTGAATAAAATATGCCATATTAGCATAAATACTGCCAAACCATAAATTAAAATATGTATTTTTCTAACTGCTTTTGGCCCCATCTCTCAGATATCATTAAGAACAGGTATAACTGACAGCCTCCTTAAATGCATGACTTCTAATACTCCGTAATAGAGACAGTGTTAGAATTTGCAATTAAAAAACCCAAATCATTAACCAAGGCCAAATGCAGACTAGAGATTGCTTTGTATTTTGTTGTGGTCAAAATGCAATGCATAGTCTAAACTGATTTTGATACCAATGCAAAACTCTAGATGCAAAAAATTAATTAAGGAATACTGTACATAAAATTGCAGTGAGACACAGTGAAGTAATTCAAACAATTTTTAACAGGATAAACTTCACCTAGACATTCTAGATTCAGCTAAGTAATTATTAAAAGGCTAATAATATCAAGCAGACAGAAATTCTACCTTAACAAATGCACAATGAAATCTAATGCAATTTACCTCCATATACAATACCAAACTGTCCAGAACCCAGCACTTCATCAGCAAATATTTGGTACACAGAGCTGATATCCTAATGCATGAAAACAGAAATCACAAAGATGAGGAGTAATTAAAATGTTCGCGAGCATATTAGTACTGGCTACATTGTATTTACATTTGACATTAATCAAACTCTGTAAAGGGTGTCATCGTTACCCTGAATGGGGCGGAAAAACACAACAATCTTTTCCAGAAGAGGCTCCCCTTTGCTGTACTGTAAGCAGGGGCACACATTCACACAAACCAACCGTGGCACCAGGTAAGTAGATTACTTCCTGTATATAGAACGAGTTCCTTTAGCTATGCCCTGGTGTTGCTTTCTCATCCCGACACTGCTACTGTTAACTACATTGTCGTACCCAGGTAAATAAACACCATTATTACACAATGCAGATGACTCACCACATTCTCCTGGACCTGGCAATTTGAAACAGAGATGCTTAGAGATAACTCCTCTGCAATAAAAAAAAAAAAAGATATAACTGAGTAAGTAAATATGAAGCATAAGCTTTTTCTGTTAAAAACTGGGGGGGGAGGTATAACCGAACAAATAAAAACCCTTTACTGACTTCTAACCCAGTCATGGTAAAATGATTGTTATTGATGTTCTGCAGAAACATCACACCCCGGAACTCAGATTTCACAGATTGATTAGATAAACAGCCTTGGGAGTTTTGCTGGGATTATTTGTCCGTTTTAGTCATGTGGCTGATTACAAACATAGTAGAACAGTACAAGTGAATCCACAGTAGAGAGGTGGAGAAGCAAAAGCAATAGTAATGTGGCAATTGTATCAGAGTTCATTAAACTACTAAGAATCTCTGGCAGCAATGCATAAAAACACAGGGAAGAGGACCAGGTAGATCCCTTACAGTCAAACGATTATGGTTACTAATTTTCTGTGGCATCAAGATACCCAGAATTAATGCGTAAGAAAAGGAAACAAATCAAGCAAAGCAAGTAACAGAAGACCTGAGAGTCAAAAAAGCAATAAACCCTATAATATAAACAACCTTTGTTTCATGGGTAAACTACAGAAGCATATCAATCTCTGGAATACAAGAGCGCATCTGGGAAGTGTAATCTGCAAGTAGAAGGGCCAGATAAAGACACAGAATTTTTCAGCCTGCAGCTGATGTTAACACGAAGTTTTCGTTACAGAAATAACATTATGATGCACAGACAAGATACATCAAGGAAGGTAGAAAACACCCTTTGACTTCCAAGACAGAGGTGAAGAGTCTCAGACAAATGGACACCTACCATTTGTTAACGTACGAAATGGAACAAATTCACCTACAAGGTGAATAGAAGATATACAATAGATCTACTAGGACTTTGAAAAGAGCCTTTATCACCTTAAGAGCCTTGAGCTTTAAAAATACAATTTCAGAGAACAAAGGTCTGTATCTGATTTTTGCCACTTGTGCTTTATCTCAAAGAAGGAATTTACGGATTTGAGATAATGACAAATACTAGTTCTCAAAGACAGTGTGAGCACCACATCTGAAATATGAACTGGAATTACAGCCTTGCATATGTCTACCGACTATTACCTATAGTCAAGTCTGTATTGGAATAACAGTACAGGACACAGGGAAAGACAAGAAAGAAGGCAGTTACCAAGGTTAACAGAAAAAAAAAAAACCAAACTCAAAGTTGAAACAAGGCAACTAGAAAGCGAAGATAGTTTTTGAAACTGAACCCTTTTTCACAGACTGTCACAGGATACAAAATATCTGGTAGGTAGAGATTAAGTTACTCCTTCCAAATAAACCCATTTTTCTAGTGTCTGAAATGCATAAGAAAAAGGGATGAAAAATTGTCACTTCGGGGGGGGATAAAAAAAAAAAAAAAAAAAAAAAAAAATCGGAAAGCCCAGGATCCAACATGTAATCTGAA
>NW_010433462.1:0-8935 GCF_000710305.1 Buceros rhinoceros silvestris | reverse complement strand
GGGGGGGAAAAAAAAAAAAAAAAAAAAAAAAAAAATCGGTAATGCCAGGATCCAACATGTAATCTGTACCAGGTAACTGATCAGTTTACTGATTTTCTGTTCCTCATTCAGCTCAGAAACAGCCCACCCCAACCACCCAGCACAAGGTCAGAAAGGACTCTGTCCCATGGGTCAGATTGGAAGAGCATCCTCATTTCTAGCTACTTTCTGGCCAGAATGTGGTATGAATTGACTAGCCAGTGTCCCGCGGACAGTTTGACACTACGAATTCTGTGCTGCTGCAAATATTTCAAGCACTAGCAACACCTCCCTCCACTTCTGGTCTTTTAATTTAACATATTAGAGGCTTTGGGGACTTCTTTTTAACTAGAAGTCTCATTTTCTTAAAGGTTTTTGGAAAACATTTCATGGGTCACAACGTGTAGGAAGAAGAGGGATGAACAGACATTTTGGGGGTCTAGAGTTTAAAAAACAACCTGAGTTGTCCAAGAATATGCATGCACTGCTCCACAACTTGTGGTAGTTCCTTATACTCCTACAATCCTAAACATGCTAAAATACTTCCTCCTTGTATCTATTCCCTGTAGTTCTATTCCCTACCACTGAAAACTTTTAATATAAAAATGTTATTATTTATATCTGAAAAAATTACTGATTTTGGAAAGAGCAACTGTCTTTGCAAGACTTTCAGCAACAGTAAACATTAAGTTCCAGAAAACAAAGAGAGCTTTGGGGGGAGGGGGGGTGCATATGTACATATAGATATATATTTGGAACTAAGAATTTAATATTGAAAATGGCTTCTTATTTATGTATAAGACCAGTTACAAGGTACTATCTTACAGGAATGTTTCTTCACTATAATTGAACACTGGCATTTCACAGTTTACCACTTCAGACCATGGCTGCATGTTCAGAAAGTGTCTGTACCTCAGACTAGCACTTAGGTGTTCTTAACTGTTGCTGATTCAGAGTAGCCAGATATCAGAGACTTAGAAACCAAACTCAGAACCTCCTGAAAAATAAATTTTACTAAAAGAAGATTAAGGGGTAGCTGGAAGATGAAAGGAAACTAAAGAATGTAAGTATAAATCTCAGGACAGAATGTGAATGAATGTTGTTGCAAGGAACGAGGAACTGTCTGAACAGAAAGAACACAATAACTAGTTTAGTGGAGCCTTGATAAAGAATATGATCCTATGCCCGAGAAAGAAAGGGAGGGCAAATACATAAAAAGAAGAATGGAGTACTTTTTAACATGGTTACTTTTTAACCCACAGCTCAGCAAAAGTTCTTTCCATCACTGGCAGTATTTACATTGCACCACTAACTCCATTTCTTATCCTTAGCTACTGATACCTCACAGATTTTAAACATATATATATATAGGGGATAACATCAACAAGCATCCAAATTTAGTTCTTTTGGAGGACATGTATATAATCTGAATATATTTATTTAGGTATATTAGAAATATCTAAACTACTGTCCCTTTTTACATCCACCAATTACATGTGAGTTCTTAATGCTCCTACAATAAAGCTCTGCAATATGCATTCATATTGTAAACCTAATTCTTTACTGCTTTCTGCTACAACAGATAAAGGATTTGCCCACCCTTTAAAAACCCAGAGTGTCACTTTTTAGAGACCTGTGGAAAATTATGGACCCAGTTCAGCAGAAGACAGACAATACTTGGCTCTAAATAAGCACTTTTCTGAAAGGAGTTTCCCCCATTAACATCCTCGGTATACAAACACCTGCCTGCAGACCAGTGCCTGGTCTGCCTGCTTACTGTGATCTTTTCCTTGTCCTGCAGCAGTGCAAACGCTAGCTTGAGGAGTGACTGGCATCAAAGCCTGACGAATGGCTTTCTCCCAGCCCTGAGCTACGTCAAGTCCAACTCCGGTGGCAGCAAGAACAGGACTGTGGTGACTGCTGCCATTGTTTTCGCCAACAAAGTACACCATCGTGTCAGTGATGATCTCAAAACAGTATGGGTTGCTGCCCTGCATCACGTTTGAAAAATCTCGAGGCTGAGTCACCTGGAGAATTTCTGAAAGTGGAATCTCCTGAAGAAAAATATTAAAGATTAAAAAATGAAAATGGACACAGTGTTTTAACATACTGATACTCAAAACTTAAAGAGTTTGCAAACAAATCAAAGCAAATATGTCACAATACCAAAACCAAAATACCATGCTTCATAACTAACGTCAAACTGCGCATGACCGTTGCCCATGCAGTTTTCTTAATTCCTCTGTACAAGCCTAGAGAGACTTCCAGCCCCACCACAGGTCTCTCTATACAACTACTATTTTCTACTTAAAGTCCACTTACATTCTGCATAAGACACGCTCCCACCACATACAAATGATGCACAACTATAGAATGACTACTTTCCCCCTGCAGTTTATACAGCTTAGTTAGAAAAGAAAATGACAAGGAGAAAAAGTGAAACAAGACAACATTAAGAAGAGGATGTGGTTATCCTGTCATTAGTCAACAAGCACTGCTTCACATCTCTCAGTCTTTGGGTCAGGATTCTCTTTCATACAGATACTAATTTCTACTGACTCCTCTGCCATGTCAGTTTAAGACCATGGTACAAGCAGTATTATAGAACAGATCTGAAGGAAGAAATGGTTGCAAGTTCATGTTAGCTGGAAGAGGATATTCCACATAGACGAGAAGGTGTACAAGTGCATATCGCTTGCAATTGCGGTGAACGTGCAGGTGAACACCTTGCTGGCATTAGGGGGATAAGAGACAGTAGGTGAAGAAGACAGCAAATAAATGTAAAGGCAAAAAACTGTGAATGACTAACAGCAAAGACAAATAACCTGAGGTTTAAGCGGTTAAAAAAAAGGGATGAAAAGGGGCAAGTCAAGGGACTAAAAGCAGTCATATAACGGAGCAACAAGCAAGGAACGTATTTTACCAGCTGTGTTTTGAATGCACAGGGCAATACAAGTATCAGAGAGGTCTGAGAAGAAGAGACTGCACTGGTCAAGATAGGGATGAAAAGGATCTGGGCAAGTTTAGCTGGATGTACAGAGAAAAGGCTTGATCTTAGAGATGGTATAAAGGAAGAAGCTGCAAGATTTGGACCCCCACCTGAAGGTGTAAGACAAGAAAAGGAAAAATCCTGTTTATACATTCAAATACATTTTCTGAATATTGCACCACTGAACAGAGCACTCTGTTAACAACATCCTAAACTTGTTGATAAGCTTCATTTATATGTCAGGCTGCACAGTGAATTTTCCTCTAAAGCTTGCTTGCAACTTTCAGTTGTACAGTTAGGAATAATTTAATTTTGGGAACCTTGAAATAAAATACATGAGCATGCAAACTTTCAGTCACTACTTAAAGAACGCAAAAACGCTAGCCTTCATTAGACTGGCAGCCAAACAAATTCTCTGGTAAATGTGAAGAAAGCTTAATTCTTATTCAGGAGAATAGTACACGTAAAATGTAAGACATACTCAAGGAGATTAGAACAGAAGCTGCAGGCAACTTCTCAGAGTTGGTTTGGTCCTTCTCACCTATAAGCTTTGGCCAATAATTAACCTGGCTAAAGTTTTGACTAAAAAAGCTAGGGAAATAGAGATAATAATACTTATAACTGCTGTCAAGTAGATTTCAGATCTATAAAACACGGAGTAAATCAAGTGCGACGTAATTATTAATCATCATTAATTACCTTGTAATATTTTGTTCCAGATTCATTTTGAAATAGTGTGAGACATTTGCTGTCCAGTCTCCAGTAATGTCTTTTTCTCTACAAAATGAACAGTACAATAACATAAGCAATATATCACTGGTAGGGCTTTTGTAATGCAATTATTGAAATAAGAAATGCTTATATTGCTAAGGTAATCTATTCACATTAATCTACCGTTGCATCTTAGACTAGATACATGAAAAAATACACTTTGAGAATAAAGATTTTTTTAAACTCAAGAAGAGGCTCAAAAAATATTTCCACAAACCAGAAAAAAAATACCACTTACCTTACAGTAATAGCAGTAACAACAGCAGTTACCCTTGTACAGGAAAAACACTTACCTACACAAGTTTCACACCAGATACATGTGCTCACAAGACCTGAATTATTTTAATTTAGCAGCAACTGTGGGAGTCATGCTTTCTTCCTCTGTGCCCTCACACCAACATCACATGGGTTCAAGGACTGAGCAAGCCTAACAAGTCCTCAATTCTTTTGTCAACACAGAATTCTAGAAGGTCAAAAATATCTTGCCAGTAGTGGCAAGACATATTATGAGATTCAAGTGGACAAAATATCTTGGGGAAAAAATAAAGACAGAGTAATTAGCCATTTTCCGGAAGTCTCCAAGAATGATAAATATCTTCTCCATCAAAAAGTAACATGAGTAAGCTGTTGCACGTAACTGTCTTGTCATTTTAAGCAGAAGAATGTTCTTCAGAACAAAGAAGCTTTTAGAAAGCTAATACGACTGCATGAACCCAACGTAGTTTGCTTGCACCATCCATGCTCACATGGTTAGAAACCCACTTGCGTTTTTCCATGACAAAAATCCAAGAACCTTAAGCCTGGCCTGGGCTGACAAAATTTAAAATTTAAGCAGAACTTAAATGATTTCAATTGTGTGGAAGCTAAGACTACCTGTAGGAGACAGACAAAGAAAGCTAGGTCATGAATGGATTTAACTAAATGGAATTCCCAGTAAGCACTGAATGGAACTTGGGTGAAACCATTAGGGCGAAACTGGACATATATGCTCTTTATTAAATAATGAATCCAGGAAGATGTTGGAGGGGGGAAATAAGGAACAGGTTGGTAACCCACTCAAAATCTGCTTGTACCCAAGTCTGAGAAAGGATGGGCTCAGAGCGAGGAAAAGAATACAGACAACAATACAGAAACTTCTCATTATAAAGCATGAAATATCTTGTTGTCTGGGGTCAGAAAGAAGCAAATATTGCTGGTAAAATGAACCTCTTTGTAACTGATAGAAAGACCAATTTGTTTCAGGAACAGAAAATAGTCTGACATTGCTGAGAGCAGAGCAGTCAAGAGAAATAACCAATGTTGCAATGCCTAATACAGAAGTCCCATCCCGTTAGGAAGCTCTACGAGATCTCGCTTGGCTGAAATGTCTTGCTTTGGGGCAGAATACTCCACTTCATATGAATGACCTTTTCTGGCAGATGTCAGTCTAGGTAGCAGTCAGATTCACAGATGAAGAAAATCAAACTAAGCTAAAGTATACAATCTGATTGCTGCTCTATGAGTAAGTTAGAAAAAGTCCATGGAAAAACATACTGGCCATACCAAAAGATTAAATCAGAGCTGAAAAACTGCCCTGAACAGTTTTGCTAGAACTATTTGTCTTCATCTGCTACCTGGCCTTACATTTTCCCGTAGCCAGCTGACGATAATTGTGTCTGGTAAGAGGCCTTGACTAGAATCTCATCTGAAATACTTATTTCGGTTCATGATAAATACATCTAGGTATTAGAAAACTGTATGTTAAAAAAGTAAGGCAGTTTACGACTGACCATTTGCAGTGGTCTTTAATAGAAAAATCACAAAAAGTAAAAATACTACAGTAATCTGAGCTGATCAGTATCACCCCCTCAAGCTTGATTTCAGCAGAATTTAAAAAAACTTTGCTTCTCTAAATTCCTGAAGTTTCCTTCAATTGGACTCCTGTGTAGAGACAAAATATGAAAGTATTTATGCTGCTTTTCACGAACAGTCTCAATATGACACACTGTGCTTCATGAGATCTGGGAACTTCTTGACTTCATCCTTTTCATTCATCTACCAAAAGACAAAAGGATTCACTCTCTCCCATCAGACAATTCTAAGGAACCCAGTTACTTTTCCTTATCTTCCTCCTCAACATATAAAACTAAGGAGCTTGCCTAAGAAGGTTCAATTAAGAGATCATCACTGGTAGCACTGGAAACAAACAACATAGTCTTTTTGGAGGATATTTGCATACCCAAGGACATATGGCCAAGCCACAACTGTATTCCACTGACATCAAGAGGAATAGTGAGTTTGGAGGGGGTGATGTTCAAAAATGCGTTTTAGCAATTTTTAGGTAGAATGAATTGCTAGAGGAATGAAGGACTCCCATATCTATGAATAAATATTTACAAACATCTAGGTCATTATAATAAGTGTCAGCTACTTCTGTACTCATCATTTTATAATGATTTCCACATTTTCATGTAGTAGAATAAAAATACTGATACTAATATTTAGTTCAACTGCTGAACAGAAAGAAGACATAAGCAAATTATTCCAAATTATCATCTCAGGAAAGCTGAAATCTTAAACATGCAATTCATTTGAGACAATCTAAAGATCCTTCTCCTTTTTAAAAGGGAGAAAGGACAGTATTGTTGAACGACCACATGAAGAATTTTTAAGAAGCAAGTTTTTCCTTTGCACCAGATTTCTTTATAATGAACACTATGGTTAAGTTCTTTGAAATTATGCTGTAAATCAGAATTTCTAAATAAGAGAAATAAAATACACTGGTTTAGAGAATTAATTTAACTTAATATAGGAAGAAACTGAAGTCACTGACCAAATTGTCTCTACTAGTATAGTGGACCATCCATCCTTCCTTCACCATTGTACTGCTCTTCCTCTTTGTGTGCCTGATTGACTGTACAACTCTCATGAGAGGAATATTGTTGCTTGTTGAAGGACTAAAAAAAAAAAAAACATAGAACAGTTAATATTTAACAAGTTAAATACAACAGTACTGCAATTATGGGCTAAATGTGTAGTAGCGGTGTAATTTTCAGAAATGGGCACCTTTTCTTCCCATACAAATTTAATTGACAGATGAAATTGATAAGGTATCTGAGCCATCCCAATGACTCTTATAGTGCAAGTACTACAGTTCTTAATTTACTCTATGGAACAGAGAAGAAACACACTAGAATGAGGACACCTACAGAAATCATCCTCTCTCAAAACAATTAGCTAAGATGCTGGTCTTAATCCAGTATAAAAATATTATTAACGTCAGCGCCAGTGTAATTTTCTCTTGTCTGTGTAAGTTGACTACGCTGTTTCTTAATACTGCAATTACATTAACGAAGGTCCCTTCCTAAGCAACTTACCATTTATGAAAATTTAAACAGGGCTGTTTTAATTTAAATTGCAGCTGCACTAGAAAATTTTATCAGTGCTCAGCGATATTAACTGTCCTGCAGGCAAGGATTTGACAGTCTCGAACAGAGTCATTAGTTAAACGCAGGTTTCTAGAACACTGAAGATGGAGTGAACCACGGAGATGCCTGCTTAATACCAGAGCTACAGGGGGCACTAGCAGAAACATTCATAAACACACAAAATCACATGGTAGATGCAAAACCAAGAATGTAAGGATGTGTTAACACAGCAGAGTTACACTGTAGAATTGCCTTCAAATGCTTTGAATCTGATTAGAAATAAATTGAAAAATCCTACCTAGAGGTGGAACACAACAAAAGGTGCTACTTCCAACTCAGAAAGTCCTTGAACTATAAATCAGTGAAAGAAATGGTCTTCCCCACATATTTGGCATCAAGCTCTGAGCTAAAATGACCTTTAGTTTGACCTAATATAACTGCTCTTAAGTAATTAAGAATGGCTTAAGAAAATCAGGATGGCACTACTCAGAATAATACAGAAAGTAAAAAGACGAAGCTTGATTAAAGGAACTATGTAACAGTGGATAGAAGACTTCACAAAATCACATTCAAGATAAATAAAGGAAACTTCTGCCTAAAACACATACAGACTATGACATGAATATTAAGGTATTTCAAGTAATTCCTTTTAAATCAATGCATTAGGCTAGTGAAAGACCTTAAATCATGTCTTAGCCATGTTAAGACATAAACTTTACCATTTTTTGGTAAGCTGGTTTTATTTCCTTGATCGCAGTCATAGCACAGCAGTTTTTCCAATTAGAAAAGACCATATTATTTTAATTTATTTTTATGTATCAGATTTTGAGACATGATAAGTTTACAAAGCATTTTCAAATTAAAAAAATCCCAATACTTTGAGCAGTAAAACCAAGTTTAGCAGTAATGTTTTACTCACAATACTGAGGAAAGTACATCCAGAGCAAAGAAATCCAGCTTATGACTTACCTGATGGTTTTGACAGCTTCCTCGTCTTTGTCTACATCAAGGTCAGATGGATCCATGAAGAAGATTTTGTCCTCTGGAGGAGAAGGCTCTTCAGCATCATCTAGACCTCGACTGCCATCACTGTTCATTTCACTGCTATCAACTTCCATTGGCATGTCCAAGTCCTGGCCTGGGCTAGCAGGTTCTGGAAACAACACAGGATTCAAAAGTTATTTCAAATACACAATTAAAAAACCCAAAACCACCATCCATAGAAGTTCTTTTTCAGTTCACATTTATGCAAGTGAACATGAAAGTACAATCAGAATATTCAAAATCCTCAGTTTTTGCTAAATGATGCAGAGTATGCTAATCAACGTTATCAATTTGGTTTTGCTAAATGCCAAGGCAAGAGAGAGACCCAACAAAAACATAAATCATACTGAAAGAAATGGAGTGGAAAGTTTAAGGTCTAAACCTAAATTTCATTAAGTAATTCTGTTCCACAAGAAATTGGTACAAAGTAACCTTTCAATGGCTAGAAATGACCCAGAGAATTATTCCTGTGCAAATTAATTCTCCATCAAGAGAAACCCAACTCTGTTTTCACTGTCCTTGTAGCCCATTAATAGCAAAAGTAAGAGAGAAAAGGGTAGCTGTGGCATTGCAGGAAAATACTAAAGCAGAACAGATCTTACTGGCATCTGACTCCCTCTGGCTGAACTTTAAATTTTCCAAAAGCTGTACAAATTTCACTATGGAAAACTAAGAATTAAGACATATAAATACTTAATATGTAGCT
>NW_010433461.1:0-813 GCF_000710305.1 Buceros rhinoceros silvestris | reverse complement strand
CTTAGATGCCAGCCCAGCCCACACCCCCCTCACCTTCCCAGACTGCTCACTGGACTGTGCCTCCATCCCTCCAGCCTGTGTGCGGCACCTGCGTAACAAAGCAAGAGGCACCTGCTGAGACACTGCCCGGAACCCACAGCCTGCCCGTGGGGATTGCCCTCTCCACCTCCTTTATCTCCATCTGTTGCCCATCTGGCCTCCAACAGTGTGAGCTGCCATGCTGGGGCTCAGGTCCCACCTGTCAAACACAAACAACAAGGGACACTTGTAATGTCACCCACAAGACACACCTGAACAAGAACTGCTGCTGCAGCCCACCCGGTATCACTCACCTTGCCCGAGTTCCCTCCGGTGCCGATGTCCCACTTGGCTCCTCACTGCACACCTTCAAAACAGGAGAAACCCATCATGTAGTCACACAGCCACCAGTCACATCCCCCCTGACACCATGCATGGACCCACCTTCTCTCAGTGCTCCACTCGCCTCCTCCGTCTTTGGCACACGGGTCATCCCACAGCATCTGCAAAACCAAGATCAAACGGGCCACCCAGGTGCGGATCAAGAGCTGCACAAACCCAGAGCTCCCATCTCCACTCAGGAGAACCATCCAGAGTCCAGCTGCAGACAGACATTAAACAAAGCTGCTCGCCCCCCGTGTCTCTGCAGAATGCTGCAAAAATAACTCTCCTTGCTCTGATGGGGACTGTGCGCCCTTTGCCTACGAACCCAAGCTGATCCATGGGTCAGCTGGAGAATCTTACGGTTATTCTTCTGCTGACTGTCACTGCTATGGGCCCAGGCAGGGCAGCTCC
>NW_010433460.1:0-5249 GCF_000710305.1 Buceros rhinoceros silvestris | reverse complement strand
TGGCACGTTTGTGGGGAATGAGCAGCTCTGTCCATTCCTCCCATCAAGAAAACCATTACTGGTGTGACAGGACAGTACTCCCCAGTCAGGACTGGTTACTGCTTCTACAGTCTTACCAGAAAGGCCGAGTACCAGAAAAGCTGAGGACACGGAATCTTCCTTCTCCAGCAGAGGTGGTTCCTCCAAACCAGGTAGTCCTTGGATATCTCAAAAGTTAAAAAGGCCAAGTGTCACAATAATTCAGGAAATGTAGTCTGCAACCTGGCACAGATCTGTGCTTGTCTGTGGCCTGATGGCACCGCCAGCCAACTTAAAGCTCCATCTGTATCCCGCTCCCTGTAACCACTCCATAATTATGTCTCATTGCACGGCATTTTTGTTCAACAACTTGCTGGCTCTTTTTCACATCAAATGAATTATTCAGCAGCAGACTGTGTTCTTGTTTTTAACAACAGCGGCAACAATATGCCATGCTCATAAAGACCCTTCAAAAGTGTGACGAAACCATTATTTGCTGAATTCTTCCATGCTCAGCAATAGAAGACAGGGCTAGTGCAATGAAGTGAACTGACAGTTCAGCTCTGACATGGGCCACGTGAAACAGAGAACTGCAGAACTAGGAGGGAAGTCCAGCTTCGATTGCTCTACACAACTTTTCTTCCCCTCTGAGCTGCTGTGCCAGCTGCTCAGCTACTTTAATCAGCATTATTTCCCTCGATGCCTGGGGGAGATGCCAGCTTTTTGTCTGGATCCAGCCCACATTCTTAGGCTAAATTCCCATGGATTTCCCACAGATACTTAACATTGTTTTAGATGTTTTAGTCCACTGCCGCCATCAGGAGTGGTGAGTGTTTGGAATATTTTCTCTCTGGGCAGAATCTGAACCCCATCAAGTCGGGTTGTGAGGACAGGCTGAGTTTTTATTTGCAATGTGGATGCTGCATGTTTGTGCCTGTCCACTTCACCTGCACTTCAGAGGGACACTCGGAACATACGCTTGCCTGAAGATCTCACATAGCAGCATACATCACAGCCTTCATGCCATCATCTTGGAGAGTCTCGGACCTACTTCCTCTGCAAGCAACAGTGTGGTCTCAGCAATTAATACCTTTTAACATGAAGCTGGGCATGGAGCCCACAGTGGGTAGGGAGCTCTAGCAGCATTCTACAGCCTAGTTCAGTGTAACTAAGCAGCTACAGATTTGACTCTGCTCTTGCCACAGGTCTCCCATAGAGTAGCAGATCCAATTCAAAGCTGGCTTTGCCATGGAATTACATGTTGAGTGATGTTAGGAGATCACCACTTCAAGGTTTTCAGAATCTTCACACTGCTTGCAGCTTGTGTGGGGCACATTTCTTCAGTGTTTGTTAAAGGAAGAAACACTAGAACATGTGCATTCAAAGCCCAAGACCTACAAAACCAAGTCCTCTGTTGCGTACACTTTCTCCTGTTGGGGAAGAGCAAACAGCAAGCCAGGCATCCAGGCTTACTACCTGTGAGTAGAGGATAAAATTCTGTGAAGAAGAGAATCCAAACCGTAATCTTCACTGGAATCTGGACAGACATGGATTAACATTTCCCCTCATTTTTTATTTCTTTTCTTTTTTTCCCATCTCTCATCCTTATTTTTAATTTCTGAAGAACACCTTCTGGTTTTCTGGTCAAGTGCACAAGCTGCAAAAAAACAAGACACCCAGGAGAGCTAGAAATTCAAGTCTACAGCTGCACTGCCTGTGACGTCTGCCTAGAAGGTTTTGAAAGAAACATGTATCTCCTGTCTGACTGGGGGACGCTGCGGAAAGAAGTAGCAGGCTCTGGTGAAGTAGCTCTCGACTGTTTTGCCGTTGTTCTTCAACGTTCCCGTCTTGCTCAGGTATTATTAATTGTACTTCTTTTGGATGATGGGAATGTGCCTGACTTTGCAAGGCAATCTAAAGAGCAGAAGGAGTTGCTTTGCCTCATGAAAGACAACTGAGTGATGCTCCCAACAGGCTGTGACTCTCAGCTGTCAAGTCGTGTTTTTCTTAGCTGCTAAAGCACTGCAGAGCTTGAGCAGCTGTAGAACTTGTTAGCAATGCTACAAGAGTGGAACAAGCATATTGATTTTCCCCCACCCAAAAGCTGGTACTTTATGCTGAATCTTACTCTTGTTTTGTCTTAAAATTTGGCCACATGTATTCTTTAAAAAGCAGAGAGAAGCAGACCTGTTCTTTTTGTGGAAAGAGAATGGTGATTTATGATTACCTGGAATCTAACCGTTTCTCAGTCAAAGAGGATGCACTCAGTAAGGAGCGTTGGCTGCACAGATGCAAAAGAACCTGATGGAGACATAGCAGAATTAACACTGGGATGAGTCAAAGCAGGCTGGGGTGAGACTTGAACATGAGTCAACGATGTCTTGCTAGAGCAAAGAACATATAAGTAGACCTTGTATATAGGACTTCTGAAATAATGCTTCTGCTTTATCTCATGCTGGAGGGCCACACCTGTAGAACTGTCCTGCCTTCAGCACTGCACTGCAATAAAGGTATAAATCATCTGGAAGAAATCCAGAGGAGCAGGGAGAACAATCAAGGAGCCAAAAAACTTGCTGAGTTGCAAAAATGTTGATGGAAGCTGGAAGATCAGTGTCCTAGAGAAGAGTTTTTCATAAAGATCAGGAATTGCTGCAAAGCAAGACAATAGTTTTTTGGTCATATCTATTGTAGCTGAAACCAGAAGTAATTGGTTTAAATCACTGTAAAGGAGATAGTTTTAGCTGTAGTAAAAAGTCTCTTAACTTTCCATCTGTGAAGACAGTGATATTCTGCTGTAGGAGGCTTTTAAGAACAGGTTAGATAAACATCTTTCAGGAGCGCTCTAACTCAGTTGGACCTAATTGCCTTAAGGCAACGGGGTGATACAAATGGTCTCCTGAGGATCTTTTCCAGTCCTGCTTTCAGAGTTGATACTTTCCCAGGTTTATGGTATGAGATGACATGGCTTGGCTTGCTCATCATGATCGGAGCTGTGAAGTGCCTGCAGGGAAACTGTGTTTACACTGGTGATGAGTGAAAAGAAGCGACCCTGTCTTTTATTAGACAGTCATCTTTCATTACTTACCCGAGTCCATCTGACATTGAATCACAGAGATGTAAACATTTGGGATCCCTAGAGCTCCACATCAGTCTCTAGACTAATAATAGGTGGAGTGGGAAATGGCTGTCTCAGAACACTGAAAATAAGAGAGATGTCTCTCAACGGCAGCATGTGTCTTCGAAGAAGATGCGTTGCTTGAGAAGAAAAATGGAGCTCAATTTACAATGGGAACCTATACTAATGCCTCTGTGCTGTTCCTCATTTTTCTGTTGATTTGAATGCTGACAGTGCATGCTACAAATGAGTGGCTTTTCCTACCTGACAGTATTGCATTCCCAGCTGCTGATCTGAGAATCAAGCTGCGCCATTATCTGTAATCTGCAGATCCAGACTCTATTCTTGTGGTGCAGCTTTTTGACATCTTCTCGCATATGGAAATAATTTTCCAGAGGTCAGTCAAATCTTCCAGACTGACAGGCTGCTGAAGAGCAACTTGAGCTTGCCAGGTTGATGTGAAAAGTTTGGTGTGCTGCTGTGGCATCTTGGTTTGGTGATGTTCAACACAGGCTTTTCTTCTGCTCAGCCTTTCCATTTTGCCTGGCCACTGACTATATAACCACTTTTCTGTGTTTATATAAAAGTGCAGGCCTGTCTAATACATCAGCAGGCAGCATTGCCTGCCACAAACATTGAGAAGTGATGATCTGAGCCCCTCAATCAGGAGAGCTCAAAAAAAAAAAAGCACCCCAAACCCTCATGGATTTTTACAGTTTGCCTGTTGATATTTGGGGTCCTTACTACTCCATTTTTAAAGGGCTTTTAGAAACAGAGACCTACCTCTACCTCAGGATGACAATGCAGTCCCAGCACCAAAGACTGAGAGACTCAAAAAGCGTGAGAGTTGTTTGCCGTGGGGATATGCCGGTCAGAGGCCAGCCCCTGCGTCATGAGCCATCCCTGCATCCTGTGGAGCTGAGGTGAGAGCCTGGCCTCTGGACTGCACACATCTGCTCTGCCTGGCTGCTGCCGACACCTGGCTTTTTGTGTGCATCCTGGCTCAGCCCCCATATGTTGCTCAGCCAGAGGCCATCTCAAGGACCCCATGAAAGGGCTTGCAACTTGGCTCACTAAGCTTATTTCAGGGAACGGGCTTATGTGCTTTCCCTGAGTCAATGCTCAGAGCTTGCCAACAGGCAGCAGAGCCTCAAAGATAACCCACCGAATTCAGCAAGCTGTTGGTTGAATCTAATTCAGCCCCAGCAAGATGCAGGAGGCTCGCTCTGCGTAAAGGATTATGCTATTTGCATGTGGCCATTTTTCTAACCAGAAGTCTGTAGGAGGTAACATAAAACAACTGTGTTTTATCTGATGCCAAAAGATTTGCTGTAAGCCAATACTGCTGCTGTGTGAAGTGGAGGAAGTCTGCAGAGTCTGTAGCTCTATTGGCAGCTCTCTTCAGGCTGCTGATACCACTGTCCATCCACCACTTTCCCCTGAGGCTGTTCCAGGCCATACTAAGCTGCTTTCTTTGGGCTGCCATCGCAAAACAAGAGTAACGCTGGCAGCCACACTGGCTGCAAACCATTTCTTGCTGGTTAAGAAAGTGAAAATCCTTGTGTTCCCAACTGTAAATGCCCCAGCTGTCTTTGCTAAGCAAACCCAGAGAAATGCTTACTCCCTTTCATTCTGGATAATCTTGTGGGAAAACAACTCGTATACGGGGAGGTGAGGGAAACATTGTTCCCCAGATTTTAGCTCACACCTTGATACGAAGAGCAGCCATGAAGTGGCTATGAAGCAGTTTGCTGATCCCAAGAACGCAATGTGGTTACCATGGATAAGGCCTATTGCAGCTGAGCGCAACATACCATACCTCTAAACGAGGGAGGGAGTAACATGGAGACGATACAGTCCAACCTTGTTCTTAGAGGTAACAATGGGCTGCTGCAATTAACTCCATTAACCGCTATCAAGGAAGATGGATTGTAACTGCCGTGCCAGCAAAAAGGGTGAAATCGTGTCCTCTAAGTGAACTTTGCTCATTATAATGTCATTATAATACCAAATCACACCTTCATCCCAAAGGTTACCCGCCTCCAAGGTATGACCACTGCCCACTAGGCATGCACCCTATATTTGAACACCTGTACCTTTAAATGTGAAGTGAGAG
>NW_010433459.1:0-35182 GCF_000710305.1 Buceros rhinoceros silvestris | reverse complement strand
TAAAATACATACTTGTGTTTAAAATTTATACTGTTTTATATAACGTGTCTCCTTGTATTTTTTTATGGAAAGAACAAAACCCAAACCCAATCAAGTACATTTGAATACTGTACTTCAGTATGTCTTTTGCAACTAACGCTCTTAGGACAAATCCAAAGCTGCTCCAACTTTCACATACGCTGTCCATTGGGGTAGCTAGGAGGTCATAAAGTGATTGCATTGCCCTATTACACAATTACACACACAATTTTAACAGTATAGTTATAAGATACTTACTCTTCACAGCATTTACTTTTAAACCATTATCTTAGAAGTTTTCTGACTAAGTTTTCTTTGCATTATTCAATAAATATCGACTGCTTGAAGCTAGATGATGAAAGAGGGAAACAACGCTATACTAGGAAGGGGCCTGATCCCTGAGGTGCTGTATCTCATAATTTCCTACCTGAAATTGAACAAATCCATGGTGGATTGTTAAAATCTTACTCACATGAGCTTTATAGAACTGATCCTGCAAACCCTAAATTTTCTGAGGGCTATTATCCACTAATCTTACAGTAATCAGAAGCCATAGTTAGTTCAGAAATATCATCCTTAAGGTCTCAACAGCAATCAAGTTTCTGGAAGCCTGAGAAGTAGCAAGCTATAAGCAAGATGAGATGTTTTCTTCTGAGAACAGATGGTATTTGAGAGTTTTTACAGAGAGGTACATTTCTAGAATCCTCCTAACTTTGCATAAGGCACAATCTAGGTGAAGGAGTCTGGGTCAACAAGCCCTCCTTACACTCGTATACAACATGAACCTTTTATTTATTTTTTTTTTTACAAAGATTGTATTCTATTTTCATGAGTGCTGTCTTGCGTAGCCATGATGTACCTTACACTGTAGTTTAACACGAGGTCATTTCTGTCATGGACCTTCTGTGTGGCAGCATGTTTTCCCAGCTGAAACACTCTGAACACCTAAGAACATGCTGCCTATATTGTATTGCAAGGAGAAAGTTTTACCAAACTGGCTCTTCAGATGCCATTTCATTCTATTCCTCAAAGACTGAATATTATATGGAAATGTCCAAAATAATGAGGTTTTTCAAAATTATAACAGTAGTCTTTAAAGTCTTCAGAGAGTTCTTTGGGGAAACAGCAATAACAAATATTGACAAAAATTATGCCTGTCTTTCCTATGACAGTGTTCTTTGGTCATAGCTAGTGCAGCAACAAATTAGGGAAAATAAACTACAACAGTTACCCACAACTGCAGAAATCGTTCACCTCATCTACTGGTACCATCAAAGACTACAGGAAGGCCAGTCTGGATGAGCATCTGTAAATCTACAGTAAATCCTGCTATTGCCTCCTCCTTGATCATTGCCTTACAGCCTTAGAAAATAAAATGGGGGATTAAAAGCCGAGTAAAATTTCTCACAAGACTTTTTCTCCTGCTTCTCTTTCACCTGTAAGTGAGGTATGTGTTCAAAATTGTCCTGACCTCATGTAGAATGTCTTCTAAGCTTCCCTGATTTAATCTCAATGATTGAATAAAATAACTCCTACTTAACCATGAAGGCTTTAAAAAAAGAGAAGCTGCTATGTATGAAAGAGTTGGCTTCGCTGTTCCTATCCTGTCTGAGCAGTGGGAGAAATAAGAGGGAAAGAAGAGAAAACAGTAGATGATGAAAGGTTTGTCTCAAAAATGCTTCAAATATGAATGAGCAAAAGTATACAAAATCAGTAGTAAAAAAAAGTCAGTATGAAAAAAATATGTATATTAGCCACTTAATTTGAACACTTACGAAGTAGGTGGCTGTATTTGAATTAGTCATTCTTGTCTCCCTTTATATTCACTCACTGGAGAAAAATTAGATCCTCTAAGTTGTGATTCATGTGATCTATTTTTAGGTTTCTGCATAAGGATAAGGATGAGATGTGATAGAATTTCCTTATTTTTATCTTTCAACTATAAAGAGCATCCTGACAGCCACATTTCAGATGATTATGTCTATACTATAATTGTCTAATATCACGTGATATCAGTACATCATAGTGGAAGAGGTGGAACAGTACATAAATGGCAACTTTCTTGGAAAAACAGGATAATTAAAGTAGTAGGGAGGGAAAAAAATAATTCCTGCAGACACAGACATACAGAAGCACTTGAGCAGATGGTGGTGGGAGATCAGCTGGAACTCCGTGTACCTACATAACCAAGCGGATGTGCAGATCAACCTCCCTTTTCCAGAACACAAGTATTGAATCAGAGCAATATTGTCATTCTGCCAGTGAATTAATAGATCTACTGTTAAAAAAGAAAATTAAACAAGCCCCCCAAAAGTCAACCTTTCTCATCCTTCTGCTCGTCACAGGTTGTAAATAAATTCTGATTCCTCCAGATGAAGGACTGCAAGATCATCTGTAAGCAGGTGAAGGAAGTGTCTTGTAAGGAGTCACACAATAATTGAATTCAAGACTGCAGTATTTGCAGCATATGGAACTTGCAGTTATCTTAGTTTAAGGAGAATTCTTGCAGCAAGAAATTGTGCATCTGATGCTGAAATAGTCAGAGATAAAGAACATTAATGGAACGATTACAGGGACAGAAAAGGAATCAAACCATTTTCTGCTTTAAGAAATGTTCTGGTTTTGATATGACAGTCTTACACATAAACCTTTTCTTGCTAGATCGACATCAAACTATTCATAAATTGCAAAACTGCAACCTACCAAAATGTGCCAAGATTTGTACAATGTACCAAAATTTTCTTGCTGTGTTCAGAGCAAACTTTAATTTGTAAACCAAAGTACTCTTCCTTGCTGCAGTTGAACCCCTGTTTATTTGTGTGGCTAAAACTTAATTCATTATAATTTTTAAAATTGTATATTTTTCTATGAATTATATTAATGAGATTAGATGAAACTGTTTACTCAGCATTGATAATTAACACTATTTCTTTAAAAAAGGAAGAAATGGCCAAAAAGCAAGTGTAATGAAGACACAGTTAAGGAAAAGAATACTAGAAAAGAAAGTAGGGTGAAAGAGGAAAGGGTGATGCAAGACAGAGGAGGATAGATGAAGCTAAATATCTTGTTTGTTCTTATACTTAAGGAACATCTTGAAGATCTTAACCAAAGGTATTATCATATTTTAATAATCTTTCTAATTTTTAAGACAACAAAACATCTGGATGTGTACTCAAGTCCCGTTGTTTTGCAGTGCTTTGTTGTGAATACTACTGGTCCTCTGCCCCTGCAGATAAGAAAATGCCATCCAACCTACTTACCAGAACAGCTTATTTTAATTTCCGAAATCTCAGTATTAAGTTTATTCTTGCTTTGTTGCTGGCTTTTAGGTGGTATGTTCTTTCACTTACCCAAAAGACTTGTTTAACTTCCATAAATAACGACAAGAATTGCAAAAGCAGTATGAAAGTGTAAGTTAAAAAGAAGTACAGAAATGATTATTTGGCTATAAACCATGAATGGGCTTACACTGAGTTCAACTCTCAAATATCTAAAATCCTATTAAAGTATGTTATTTTAAAATAGAGAAGTACATTAGATAGAGGTAAGATTATCTATCTTCTCACCTTGAAGGATAATTATTGCCAGTTTCCCCTTAAAAAAAAAAAAAAAAAGAGCTATAGAAAATCCAATCTCATTCAATTTTAGCAGAGCATATATAATTCATATTCTCACTGTACCATATGTGATCATTGACTGTGTTAAATGGTTGAAGGAATATGTGAATAACTTTTATGCACTGAATGAAAAGGTAGTGAATAATATGCAATTCAATGACAGATAATATATTTCAGAAAACAAGCAGACAGAAGTATTATAAAACCTATTAAGCTCACAAAAAACCACATTCTTTTAAGAGGTAGAAGTGATATTTGTATATAGTACTTCCCGAAAAATATTAGGTATTATATCTAACATAAGTCTCAAAGTTGCATTTCAAGTCACATCAGTTCAGGGATAAAATATAAGGTTGATTATAAATTCTCCAAATAAATCTTTGTCCAGTTTCTCCCAGACTTGGATATGTGTTTTACAACACATATTGAAAATTACATCAGAATCTCCGGGTTTTTTTTTTTTCTTTCTTTCTCTTACATAAAGAAAATAAACCATTGTGTTGCATTATTTTAAATATGTAGTTCTTAGTCATCTGAATTTGTTGATCTGTCTTTTCTGCAGTGTTTTCTTGACACTGTTTACAATAACAGCTTCCGAGGAAGTTTCTAATGTACAGCATGCACTAATAACTTTCCCAGAAACTCAGATGTGCTTTCTACCAGCATTAATGTTCTCTGTCAAATGAACCAGTGTTTTCTAACTGAAATTCATTCATAAAATACCACTGTGTTTGGCACTGACACTTCTGTTCACATCATCAGCTGAGAGATTAAGGACAGTGTGAAGACTGAAACTGTCGTTTTATTTCTGTAAGATGTTTCCTACATGTCAGAGTCCAAGCATATGAACAGAGTAAGACAGAGATCTAGCTGATAAACAGCCAACTTAAAAATGCGATATTTTCAAGTAATTCTGCAAAAATTGTTTTCTAAACCCCACCCATGTGAGAAAGAAGACACTTTCTTCCCCCTACAAACTCTTAAATGTTCCAGTTTTACTGCAGGAGATGAAGTTCTCTCATAGAAAATGAAATTACGTAAGTTTTACTTTATTTCTATCAAATTAACTCTTCTTTGTTTTGATCGGTTTGAATCCTGAGGATTGTACATACAGTAGCCAAAATATTTTATTCTGGCCAGGAATGCATCAAAATTTTCAATATGAACTATGACATATATATGGGAACTAAATTAAAGAGGTCTTTTTAATTATTATTATTTTTAAATGATCCTCTTTCATCCATGGAGAACTTAATTTTAAATAATTGAGTTGTTACAAAATGTTAAGAAAGGCAGGAACTTGAAGTCTAACAATGCAGTGTAAATCAGTTTGAGTGCTGTGGGACTTCATCTGATGATCCACAATTCATGAGCCATTTGTTTCAGTAAATCTCATTGATATATCAGTTCATAAGTACCATGATGTGCCATTATAAAGCATTGCGAAGGGGCTTGTGGAAACACCCATACAAATGGCAAAGAACCTGATTATACTTAAGGGTTCGAAGATTCCTACTTGTGCTCTTCTGTGTACTTTTCACCATGCTTTCATAGTCCAATGCTCTTTTACATACAACACAGAACTTCACTGGGTGGTT
Source organism: Buceros rhinoceros silvestris (assembly GCF_000710305.1). Classification (NCBI taxonomy): domain Eukaryota; kingdom Metazoa; phylum Chordata; class Aves; order Bucerotiformes; family Bucerotidae; genus Buceros; species Buceros rhinoceros. The sequence continues at coordinate 29,949 of NW_010433459.1, read as the reverse complement.
ATTTTTCAAGGAGGGCTGAAAATATTGCCATTATGTAGTATTTTTTTTTTCCGCAGTAAATGTAATTAACACAGAATTATATGTGGGAATATAGAACTACCAGATAGTATAGCTGGTGATACAAAAGGTGAAGAATGTTCAGCACAAACAGGAGAAAATACAGCTTTCATATTAAAAATCACATATACCCAAAAGACCATGTATCTCTCTTGCAAAGGAGAAGCAGAAAACATAAACCAACACCCAGAAGATGACTCTGAGTTTGTCACTAGTGATGTTTGGTTTTGTAATGGAGACAAAGAGAGAATTCGGAACAAATTAATCGTAAAATACATCCTCCAAGGGAATGAATGTCCAGGCCTATAAGAAAGGATAACTCTTTGCACAGAAAAAATGGCAGCATGATGTGAAAAGGATCATGGTTTAATAGGAACAGTGATTCATAAACAGCATAAGAAGAAGAAGCAATCTTCCAATGTGCCGGGAAAGTTCCATCCATTTCTTTCTGTTTCTAGTTTACTAGACCCTTTGCATTTGTGGTGTTACTTTGTGGATGATTTACATTTTTCTTATGCTTCATTTGCATTAGTTTTGTTTTAAAGAAAGCATCAGATATGCCAGTTTAGGTTTCACCGACCTTTTTATATACGATGAAGGAGCAAAGTCATATCTTGCTATCAATCATGTACAAAGTGACAAATTAGCTGACACAAGTTTATTCGTTATCTGCCCTTATATGAGCAAAAAGTTTAGATTTACTGTGCAGTAGATAAATTGCAGTTCCTTTATTATAGCTGTCCCAAGACATGCTGGAGGACACTTCTTTGATGATTAAAAAGTAAGACCATTGTCAGAAAAGCCATAAACTAGATCTAATTTTAGTTGTTGGCAGTAGCAGTAATTTCATAATGGAAATGCATACTTGCTAATTGCATCTTTTACCTTGTATTGTCTCCCTAAAAATCCCCCCAGCTTGTCCCAGCACTGACAAACAGATAAATGGACAGTGACGTGGATTGAAAGCTGGCTGAATTGCCAGGCCCAAAGAGTTATGATAGGAGGCACAAAGTCCAATGAGAGGCCCATCACCAGTGGCATACCCCAGGAATCAATAATGGGACCAGTATTGATTAACGTCTTCATTAATTATCTCAATATTGAGGCAGAGAGCGCTCTCAGAACTTTGCAGAAGATACAAAACTGTGAGGAATGGGTGGTACACCATAGGACCGTGCTGCCATTCACAAGGTCCTCAAAAAGCTAGAGGAATGGGCCAACAGGAGTCCCATGAAGTTCAACAAAGGGAAATACCAACTCCAGCATCTGGGGAGGAACAACCACAGGTACAGGATGGAGACTGACTGGGTTTGCAGAAAAGGACTAGGGGTTTTGATGGGCAGCAAGTTGACCATGAGTCAGCAATGTGCCCTTGCAATAAAGAAGGATGATGTTTTCTTGGGCAGCGTTAGGAGGAGTGTTGATAGCAATTGAACCTTCCCCTCTACTCAGCACTGACGAGACTTATCTGGAATATTGTATCTGGTTCTTGTTTTTCCAATGCATTGGAATTATGGAGCACATTGGAATATATGAAGCAACTGGAAACAGACCAAAAAAGTCTAGGAGAGGAAGGAGAGGCAGTGGGATAGCAGAGCATTTTCATCATCTTGAGCATAATGATGGTGATGATAGCATTGAGTGTTTATGGGTAAGAATCATGAGGAAGGCCAGATATCATGGTGGGAGTCTGCTATAGACCACCCAACCAGGATCAAGAAGAGACAAAATAATTCTATAAGCAGCTGGGACAAGTCTCACAACTGCTAGCCCTTATTCTCATGGGGGACTCCAAGTTACCAGATGTCTCCTGGAAGTACAATACAGCAGAGAGGAAACAGTCTAGGAGGTTCCTGGGGATAATTCCTGACACTGCTGGTGAGTGAATCAACCCAGTCTTTAGTAGTAAGACCAGTTGTTCTCTGGGTACCCAGCAGGCTGAGCTGGAAGATAGGGACTAGGAGTGGAATGAAGACCCCATAATCCATGAGAAAGCAGTGACATATCATTTAGATGCACACAAATCTATGGGGCTGAATGGGATCCACTCAAGAGTACTGAGGGAGCTGGTGGAGATCTACAAGAAGGGCCAGAAGGAGGATCCAGGGAACTACAGGCCTATCAGTCAGACCTCAGTGCTGGGGGAGGTTATGGAACAGATCATCTTGAGTGCCATGATGCGATACATTCAGGACAACCAGGTGATCAGGCCCAGTCAGGAAGGGTTTTGGGAAAGGCAGGACCTGCTTGACTAACCTGATCTCCTCTACGTCAAGGTGACCCGCTTAGTGGATGAGGCAAAGGTTGGGGGTGTTGTTTACTTAGACTTTAATAAAACCTTTGACACCTGTTAAAACTGGCTGCTCATGGCTTGAATGAGTGTACTCTTTGCTAGATAGAACACCAGCTGGATGGGTGGTCTCAAAGAGTAGTGCTGAATGGAGTTAAATCCAATTTGTGGCCAGTCACAAATGATGTTCTCCAGGGCTCAGTATTGGGGCTTCTTCTGTTTAACATCTTTATCAATTACTCGACACTGGTGAGGCTGCACCTTGAATACTGTGTCCAGTTTTGGGACCCCTCTCTACAAGGAGGACATTGAGGTGCTGGAGCATGTCCAGAGGAGGGCAAAGAAGCTGTGAAAGGTCTAGAGAGCAAGTCTTACAAGGAGTGGCTGTGGGAACTGGGGTTATTTAGCCTGAAGAAAAGGAGGTTGAGGGGAGACATTATCGCTCTCTACAGCTATCTGAGAGGAGGTTGTAGCGAGGTGGGGATCAGTCTCTTCTCCCAAGTAACAAGCAATAAAATTAGAGGAAATGGCCTCAAGAAATGGCACCAGGGGAGGTTTAGCTTACATATTAGAAAAAATTTCTTTACAGAGGGGGTTGTGAAGTACTGGAACAGGCTGCCCAGAGGGGTGGTGTAGTCATCATCCCTGGAGGTATTTGAAAGACGTATAAATGTGGCACTTAGGGATGTGGCTTAGTGTTGGAGGCAAATGGTTCAATAGTGGACTTGGCAGCGTTAGGTTAACTCTCATTCCTCCTCCGTCGTCAGGAGGGTCCTTTTTACAAGCTGCAGTTATTCAAGACCTGCTGCAACACGGATCCTTTCTGTAGGGTAAAGTTCATTAGCAAGGTACTGCTCCAACATGGGTGCCCTACAGAGTCATAGGTGCTGCCAGCAAACCTACTCCAGTGTTGTCTCTCCACAGGCTGCAGCTTCCTTTCTGGCATCTCTACCTGCTCTGGCATGGGGTCTTGGGCTGCAGTATGGATATCTGCTTTGATGTGATCTATGGGCTGCATGAGGTCCACCTGTGTCACCATGGTCTTCTCCACAGGCTGCAGAGGAATACCAGCTCTGGTGCCTGCAGCTCCTTCTCCAACTCCTTCTCTGATCTTGGTGACTGTAGTTTTTTTCTTTCTCATTTTCTCACTCTTGTCTCACAGCTGTTGCTGTGGTTTTTACCCTTTCTTGAATATCAGAGGGGAATGACCAACTCTATTGATGAGTTCAGCTTTGGCCAGTGGTGAGTCCATCTTGGAACTGGCTGGAACTGTATCCGTCGGACAAGGAGTCGGCTCCTGGTGTCTTCTCACAGAAGGCACCCCTTCAGCCTCCCCCCAGTACCAAGACCTTGCCAAGTAAACCAAATACAGGGGCACTGATGGTTCTTTAGTGACAATGTGCTCTCATATTGATCCACCCATGTCAGAAGAGAGGGTTGGCCAGTGAAAATTTCTGTTTAGCAACAACAGACCATACCGCAACACTGCATCTACAATTTAACAGCAATTTCCTTCTTCATTCCACCACTCAATACATTTCAACAGTCATATCATATTTGTTTTTATACTGATTATTCTACGTCAAACAGAATTTTGTGTTGGAACACCTAGGCTGACCAGGTGGCTGGCTCCCTTAGACCAGTGGAGTTGCTCCAGTTGCCCAGTTGCCCCAGCAGTGTGTCTAGTCTGACTGGCTACAAGATGGTATGTGTTCACAGACCGAATTGATGCATTTTTTTTTACACCGAGCTAACACCATCTTGTGCAGATCTGCACTAATTTGCTTTATTATCACAGATGCTACTTCAAGTGTCTCATCTTCCTTGTTTGTTTTTATACTGATTATTCTACGTCAAACAGAATTTTGTGTTGGAACACCTAGGCTGACCAGGTGGCTGGCTCCCTTAGACCAGTGGAGTTGCTCCAGTTGCCCAGTTGCCCCAGCAGTGTGTCTAGTCTGACTGGCTACAAGATGGTATGTGTTCACAGACCGAATTGATGCATTTTTTTTTACACCGAGCTAACACCATCTTGTGCAGATCTGCACTAATTTGCTTTATTATCACAGATGCTACTTCAAGTGTCTCATCTTCCTTGTCCAGGAATATAATTAAACACGCATAACTTTAAATCAGGATTAATCAAGTTCCCTAAAAAGGACTACTTATATTTTAAAACATACACATATGCTTGAATAAGAGTCCAAATGTTTCAGCTATTCTTCCTTAGATTGTTTTTGGATTGGATCAAATCATGTTCTCATGAGCCTCATGAGTAATCATAGAATCCTGAATCATGCATTCAACAAAACAGGACAAATCATCAGCTTTATTTGTTATGCAGATAGATCATTTGACTAGCTCTAGATGTTTCTGAATGAATAATTGATTTTTGCCTACTAGCCTGTGTTGTTAACCAGTCTGGGGTTTGTTTCCTCTTTTAACTGGACTATAAAGGCCATTCTACCTGATCAGGTCTTAGGGATAAAAGTATCTTTTAAAATAGAGACTTGATGATTCTTGCATTTAAACCACTGGAAAAAAAATCATGAAAAACAGCAATGACACATGAGGTTCGGCAGATGGGACATTATAGAAGGATGCCTCCTTTTCTGAGACTTCACAGAATTTCTCTCACTTTTTGCAGTGAGTCAAAGCTCTGCTTCTGTGGGAGAAACTGTTGCATATAGTATTCTGTTTAAAAATGCCACAGATGTCAGCAAAGAAATCAATACTTCTTTGTGCAGATTTTTCTCTGGCTCTGCATTTGCATCAATCCTCTGCCTAGTCCTCAAAGAGCTGGTAACTCCCAGTTTGACTCAGTTTGACTTTTGGTCATGTGAGTCAAGCAATAAGCATCTTCTACTTCTGAGACAGTTTTTTCTTCAAATCAGTCCTCTCCAGTTTTCTTATCAGAGTCTTCAGGTCACTGCTTTTCATTTTGAGCTTGAAGGGCATCATTTGGCACAGATGTTGTTTTCCACATCCTCAGATGTATCATTCTCATTGGATCAGGTTTCTGCATTATTTTCTTTAATTTTAAAGCTCGCTTAAAATTATCATGTCTTATTTATAGATGTATCTTTATGCTAGACTTTACCCATCTTCAAAAGCCATGGCAACAAATCCACACAAAAGAATAACCAATAGGCCATACTGTATTCAGAGCAACCTTTTTGTTCAGTACTGTGTGAGCAGTTAAACTAGTATGAAACACTGAGTACTGAGAGAGCACTGCAGAAAAGGTCACTGCTTCTTTTTTTCCTTGATGATTCTTTTTTTTTTTCCTTGATGTCCCATTTACCTTTGACCATCAGCGTCTGACAGTTTGGATTTATCAGAAGTACTCAGAGTAGAAGAGCTCTGTGTCACTGTGTCTTTCAGCTATCAAAGGAGCTGGGCGTAGAAGAAAACAGTTTCCAGGGCATTGTGACCATATTCGAGGCTGGCAGAGTGCCAGTGGAGAGCAAAACTAACAGGTCTCTTATTACAAATGCTGTCTAACAGTGAAGAGCTATCCTTCTTTGTGAAATAGCAACTCTGCTGATACACTGCGCCACTGCTGCATAAATAATTTCAAATCATAAAAAGTAAATATGAAACTGTCCTAACAAATCCTTTCTTTCTGTACATGTGTTAATTATTAATTGTCAGTTGACCTAATTACAAGAGAAATAAAAATAAATCATCTGACCCACTTGCAGGTGTTTCACCTTCAGCCTCAGAGGAAACCACTAGTCTCTGCAATAATACATTTGCTGTCAGCTCCTCCTACCCCATCCATGAGACAGGTTGCTCCTCTGGTAAATGCCTCTGAAGCGTGACTGGCTGAACTTTGTTAATTTACAGTGAATCAGTTTGTTACACTTTCAATTGTATAAGCTCTGAGGCACTGTCAGACTGCAGCAGTCAGTAGGTGCACAGTTCTGCAGAAAGGGTGGTTCATAGCATGTAGGGGGAGCACTTAGTCTTAAGATGTGAAATGTTAGGTGCTGACTCAGAGGCTAACAGCACCTACACAGTTTCATTTTTCACAGCTTTACAATTCCCTCTCTGGCACGCGTGTATTTTTTAAAGAGCAAAATTATTTTTTCAGCAAGTGTATTGCTCACAATAATATGCTTATGCTTCACTACCACTTCTTAAGAGAGTCATTTTTTTATTAAACTGTTAATCAAAATATTAATACACGAAAAATTTATGTGATTCAGCTGCTCGGAAGAATGCTGTGATGGATTGTGAAATAATAAATGTGTGGGTGAAAATAGCAATGAATGGCAAATACCATATTTAACTTCGGTGTATCAACTGTATCGAGAGCTGCAAATAATTTGTAGATTATCAAGCGTCTCATATACCTAAAGTGTTATTTTTCTTGCATGGTGCATTTAGGTTCTAACTGCACTGCCAGTCAACGTAACGCAAATATAGCAAACAGGAGGACGTCCCTGAGAATGTCTGGCTTTGTCCACCTTGCCACTGCAGAAGAGGGTGTGAGGTCTGGGCACACTGTCATCAGAGCCTGCCAGGCAGAGGAGCATCATGTCAGCCAGAAAACTGCAGAACTGGGGAATGATTTGGGATCAACCGGACCTCTGATCGTTATGACATAACAAGTCAGGCCCAGCACAGACCAAATTACTCAGGAACTTGTCCAGATGAGTCTTCAGTCTCTCCGGGGACAGAGATGTAGAGATTTCACAGCCTTCCCTATCTGACTTCCCTCATGGGGAAAAAGTCTTCCTAAAATCTGACTGGAATTTCCTGGGCTACAATTTGTGACTATTACCTTTCATTCTAACACTCTTCACTTACAAGAGGAGTCTGGCTCTCTCGTCTCTATAGCCTTTGAATGGGTAGTTGAAGGCAGTGATGAGACCACATTAACTTTTTCTTCTTGAGATCCCCTTAGCCTCCTTCTTTAAGAACAAATCCGGTTTTCCTAACCTCTTTCTTGTATGTTATGTGCTCCAGCCCCTGACTGTGTTGGTGCACTAGACTCACTCCAACATGCTCAGGGCTTTCTTGGACTGGGGATCCCAAAACAGACACAGCACTCCAGGCTTCCAGGGCTGAATAGAAATATTGAGGTTTGAAACAAAATTGATTTCAGCTCAAGATACGCAGTCAGAGACAGTGATCCAGACTATCAAGCCTGCAGAAAGAAAAAATGGTAGACAGCAATATTCACCGTACTTTGTTAAATTTCATATTGTATACGAAAGCTAGTTGTCTGACCCTGCTGATGATTATCCAAGCAAAGATGGCCACCACTGGATTTTTTTCACCTATGGTATCTCAAAAGGTCCTAAAGAATCTTAAGGATGCGCATACTGTGTATTGATACTTATAGTCTCTTTAATTAGTTCATCACATCTCAAGTCTGATCTTATTTACATGAGTGGACATGCTATGGGAACCCAGTCAAATTAGAACAAATAGTAAGGTTTTGGTATCCCAGATAACCCAGCTGGAAGTAAGAAAGAAAACTTTTTAAAGTATGTCTATGTTTACAGCTGGAAGAGACTGATTTATGACTGTAAACACTGAAATTCTGGCATTATATGGTGAAATGCATGATTTTACTCATGCAACATCAATTAAAAATTCAGTTTAATAATGCCTGAAAAGGATTTGTGCAACACAAACAACATCAGCTGGAAAAAGGCCAATATTAGAAACCGCATTTCAACTGGGTCAAGTGCAAGTGACTTTGGAGATTGCTAGAAAGTATTTCTGTATGTGGTCGTTGTTTCCACTGGAAGATGTTCAAAGACTGCATCGTGAGACATTATCTCAACAGGAAGGAAGGAACTGTAGTACCATTCAAAAAGGACTAAGGCCCAGGAAACTATGGTTAGTGACTGTTAGCAGCATAAAGTTTGTTTGGTGGCAAGAGTCCTTTGTGGTCATTTGCAAAAAAAAAAAAAAAAGGATTTTCTAGTAGGCTTCCTCATCTCTTCATAACAAAACCATGGCAACCCCCATGCAAAGTATGTGAATGAATGTGTTGCTGAAAGCCTGTTTTGTAGAGGAATGGCTGGCAGTTTGGGAGCTGTGGCCCTGGTAACAATGATGCCTTGGTGTTCTGTAAGTACTGGACTTGTCTCATAGACTTGGAGTGAAGGGGCAGAAAGGACCGTTCTAATCATTTACCCTGACTGCTAGCATATCCCGGACCATAGAACTTCACTCAAGCCTTGCCTGGTTTAAGCCTTTATATTGTGTCTGAGCTAGAAAGCTGCAGCTTTTCAGCACTTACAGCACCACTGTGAAAACATGGTTGTAAGAAACAGTCATCTTGACAATTCTATATCAGAAAAATCTGTGACCAAGCTATTAAAACACTTAACTGATTTTTTAAAAAAACCCAACCAAATAACAAATAAAAACCAAAAAGCTAAGATGAAGTAACAAATAAACAGTAAAAAGCTGAGAAAAAGTCTGTAGGAAATAATGGAACAGACAAATACACCACCTAGTAGAAATACATCCACACCTACAGAATACAAAAAGGTAGAGCTGTAAGATATTAACACCTGCCATTGTCATAGATTAAAAAAAATGAATGCAGAGTTGTAAACTAGAATCTTTAAACCACAAAAACCGGAGCTAACAAGTCATTAGGAACTAAAAAGCATGTAAGATTAAGAACTCAAGATTTCCCAGGTTTATCCATTTATCTGGATCAGAAATTAAATTGCTGACTGGAGTTGGCTGAAATAGGTGGAAAATCTTGAAGTCATTTGTGAAACAAGTAGCTGTTGTTTTGTAAGATATAGCTGTGACTTTACGCCTGCACCTGAAGGTGATTGACTATGATAATTTCTTACCCTCTGGACAGGTAACTTTTTTGTAAGATATGAGAGACTTGTGTTATAAGTAAGAGCACTTTAAAGATACAGGTACTATATTTTTACAAAAAACCCCCAAACAAACAAATAAATAATGCTCTGGAAGTCTTTAGTTTTCATGGAGAAGATTTGAAAAGAAGTATTGCTGGATTCCAAAGGTCATACAGACTACAATTCACAATTGAAAGAAGGAATTAATTTGCATCCTCAGCTTCTTTTCTAGGTTGAACTAGAGAGTATTCTGAACAAGCATGATGTGACTTTCAGAGGTTAGGTGCTTACAGTGACCACCAACTTAGCATATCTGGGCTAACTTTCTTTGAAATAATCTTTTGTACCATTCAGATGGCAGTATTTGAAATCTCCTTATGCCTAGTTGCTTCATCAAAGATAACTCTCTTATGAAAGAGAAGCTATAGTGTAGATTCTGTATAACCTTTGAGGATTTATCTTCAAGCAAGTATTAGACAAGATGGTCTCTTCTGCATTAGAAACAGTGGTAGCTGTGAACTATTAACTCCCACAGATTATATGGGAGGTATATTCCTTCATGTATCTCAGCCCGTGATGACTATCTACATGGTGTAAATAGGTGCTTACGCACCTGTTACTTCAAATGTGAGAGTACAACACGTGGCATTTGTCCAGCATAGACTGCTGTGATTTTTTTTCCTCTTTGCTGTTGGGGACACTTGTAGGCAGTTCTCCCTTTTATCACAGGACTATGGTTATGAATCTCTTCTCACTTTTGATGTTATGAGGATGCCCTGTTTCACTTGGATTAGTAAAAACACAAATGCCATAAATCCGTTTGGCTTGCTCATCACAGTAGTCTAACTCCACAGTCTCCTTTGGCTGAGTTTCATTTGCGGAGATGTGCTGCTCTCTGTATCCTATATTCTGCTCTCTATGTGATTGGAACCATTTAAACTTACCATAAATTTCAATAAAAATAATAATAAAGAAAGCTAGCAAACTTTAATTAATATTAGCTTCTGTGAGGTGTTACACTTGAAGTTCAAAGGTCTGGTAAGTACAGAGGGTTCTTCGGCTTTTAATGCCTATGGCTTTGATGTTCATCAGCCATGGAGAGCCATTTATTGCCTTGTAAACTTGGAGGCAACTGTCTTTCTGCTATTATATCAGTTGTCGTATAAAAAAGGTTCTCTTCTCAGATTTATAATCATTTGGCAGAAATGTCTCTTGGGATGCCTACATTTTCAGTGTTCCGATGTGGAATATCCTCTTTAGGCAAACAAATTGGAATTTGAAACATAAAACAAAATCAGAATTACTGGACAAAATGAAACATTAGCTAGTTAAGATTTTTATTAGTGGAACAATGACAACAACATTCACTTAAAAAGTCATTTCGTTAACCTAATAGAATTACAGTAATATCTATTCTCAGCAAATGATTACTTAAGCTCTTGTGTAGCAGGTAGGTTATTTTGACTAAAACTAAATAGTATCAAAAAGGAAGTGTAAATATGCAGATTATGTCTTGAAAACAAGTAGGTCAGGGCCTCTGCCGGCATCTAGTGATTTAGCTTCTCAGAAAAACCTGGCATGTTTTACCCCCTGCTAAGGATGTCTTGGCGAGTCTGTTTGAGATACAAGAACATCGAGAAAGGGAGAATTCTGTTCACTAGAGAGAACTATGCTTCCTAAATGTATACTCAGCGAGCATTTTTTCAAATTAGTCCTTTGGAGTGCACTCAAGGGTTTATAAAAGAACAAAGTAGTGACAAATGTGTTCTCTTGTCACTTGCTTGGAAAATTGAGTTCTGTTCAGTGTTGTGAAGACAGAACAGAAAGAACACAGTGTGAACAAGAACATCAAGACCTGAAAATCTGACTTTGATCTCTTTCTTAAAAACTAACCAGGAGCACTGTAACATTCTGTAAGGAGGGTAGATATTTTAAAAGCTGTAGTCGTGTATGATGGTGGCTTTTCCAAACAATAGAAAAGTAATCTCAATTGAAACTCACAGCACATTTTTTCCTCTGATACTATACAGTGTGTATCCCCTTTGCCAAAATGCTGCTGGGCCTCATAAATGAGGTCTACTGACAAGACCCTGTTTCTTGTCTTTTTTTCAAACACTGTAACTACACGAATTAAGCTCTGTATACATCTCTAGTAACCTACAAGCTATGTGTCAGACCCTCTTCTAACCCCCAATTTTATTTCTATTATCTAATCCCTTCATGCTGAGCCTGTCCTGTTCAATGGTGGACACCCTCTGCAGTCTGTGGGAAGGAGAATGAAAAAAGGTTAGAAAAAACAGTGGAGGCTCTCATTTATGGGAGCCGGTAGGTAATATATATTCTGACACTGTCAAGAATGGAGCACTGTAGGGGAAATGGATGACACGAACATTTCGGTCTGTAAAGAGAAATAAAGTCAGTAGACTTCAAATTATACCAGCTGGATGACACACCACAGTACATTTCTAAATGCTTGAACCCAGAAAAGGAAAGAAAATGTGAATTGAAATTGTTATTTTAAAGATCCCTTAATTTATTATATTTTTTAATACATTGAAGTGCTTTTTCTTCAATTATGTTTTTTCTCCATATCTGTTTTAAATGTACTTTTGATCTCCGAATTGTTCTCCATCTAAAAAGAATTTCTGTTGCAGATTATTTGCATGCTCAGTTCCTGCATAAATGCATTGTAAGTTAAGTGTTCTAAAGAATTTGTGCTTAAACCAAAAATAAAAGTGAGCTGTACTGATGAAGAAATTACATCAAACAAAGCAAGCTTATCCTTATCTTATGAAGCAATCAGTCATTATGGGCAGATTTAATTTGAATTATTGAAGTAGAATTGTTAGATATTAAAAGGACTCAAAGTGAAAGAGTCATACTCATTATCCTTTAACTGGAGTTTCCAGATGTTACTGTATTTTTGCATGAGATAAAGGTCTAGTTCCAATCTTTTATTGCTAACTTGGATTTAACCACCCTGCAAGAAATTACATTTCAGATTAGCTTGAACTTTATTACGCCTTTTATCATATTTTTTATAAATGCGTAACACAAAATGAAGCATTAGGGCTGTTTAGTCAAAGGATATTAGACAGTCTTCCTGGAAAATTCCTACATAACTAAACTCCATTAAAAATTTTGCTTTATTTGGGCCTTGAAATACCCTATAGAACTTCACTACAGAGTGTAGAATTCCATGAATAATTATATAAAACTTTATAAAAAGTATTATTTTCTGCTATGATCCTTGAGCCCTGTCCCTTACAGTGCGGCAAGGCAGCATGGAGGTATGAACAACCAATTGTGACTAAAGAATTCACTCTGCTTGTGAGGACAACTTGATATGAACCGAATAGATGGGTAGTCTATTCCATCTTCTGAAACCCTCCCTGAACACATTGTGACAAAATCATCCTGCCATCCAGGAAGTGGGACAAACAAGATGAATACTTCTGGAGTAATGTCATATTAAGAAGATACTCTAAGAATACTATCGGTAAGCTGGTCATAATTTGAGTAGGCATCAGGGTTTGTAAGTTAAAGTAGGAGATACCCCGCCTTTCAGACAACCAGTGTATCTTCAAGCCACAGTAATACAATCAAATTTTCAATGACTTTCCCAATTCCTCGTTGTGCCTATATAATATAGGTGAGGCCCATAGTACTATCTTACACACTTTTAGTATAATTGTAACAGAACCTTTGCAAATGGTTTCTTTAGGTGCTTTCTGTAGTACATGTAAATATTTCAATATTAATTAATTTTGATTATGATATATATATCTTTTAAAGTGTGTGTGCTGTCAGTTGCACAGATTGCTCAAAGAGGAGTTAAAAAAACTGAAATGTAAATGATAGTTTATTTAAAAATTCTGTTGACAGCTAATATTAAAAACCTTGAAACAATCACAATTTCTCACTCCCCAAACTTCTGGGGTTTTGTTTGGTGGCGGGTTTTTTGTTGTTTTTTTTTTTAAGAATGCATGTCTTAACTTTTAATTATTTGTGCTCTTTTTCATTGTGAAATTGGTTTATTATATTGCACTGTTCATAATCTGCTTCTTAAAAACCTTTCGTACTCTAAAAAAGTACTGAATGTGCCTGCCAGATTAATGACCAGAGTTTCCTAAAGGAGCATATTATTTCTGTGGCCCGTGCTCTGTGATTTGAGCCAAAAGATTTTTCAGATGAAAGTTTGCTTTTGTCTTATAATTATTAAATCTTTTGGATTCTGTTTATACCAGGAAAATATCAATCCTGCCTGTCCACTGTACAGCAAAAGTTTCTATCACATGTGGGTCTTATGATGACACTGTTTGGGAGAAGACTTCCATAATGAAATTTTTTGAAAAGGTCATTTATGTGAGCAGGATATGTGCCATGCATTGCCAGATTATGAGGCAGCCCACACAGCGATACAGAGCAGTAGTAGGGAAGATGCAGATGTGTGTGTCGAGGCACACAAGGGCAGAATAGAACGATCTGACAAAATTGGTTCCACTCTTTCACTTCTTTGCTGTAATACATCTGTAGTCCACTTTGTAGTGGGATTAATTTCAGAGCTATTTACTCCCACTTCAGATATAGGGTCATTAAGAAAAGGGAGAGTGTTTCTCTCTGACTCACATTTCCATCCTTAGGTGTATACGTAATAAGACATGATATCGTTCCCTTTACCTGGTAACAACTGGATTTTGGGGTTGGTGGTTTAATGCCTATGACTAAAGGAGGTGGGAAGTGAATGCATTGACATGGATTGTCCACATACATGCCCATCACCTGAAAACTTGAGTTTGGAGACCTCTTAGTCTCTCAGCCCTCACAGAGAGTCCAGTGCATGCACACACAGTGTTGTACTCTGCTCTCCATGCACTTTAGAATCCATTAAGTTTGCAACAGAGGAAATAGCCTCTGAAAGAAAGGAGAAATGCACTCATCGGCATACCTGCAGATAAAATGCCTTAAAGCCTTCCAGTTAACTTAAGCAACATTTTCTCACTGAAATACTTATTTATATGTGGCTATGGGTAAACACTACCATCTTCACCTATCCTGCTTAACCACAGAAAGATTTCAAAATCATTAGGAGAATGCAGACCAAGGGATTGCTCTGCTAGGTATGACATTGTGCCTTAAGAAGTCACTAATGAAGTAGGTGGAACTCCCACCAGTAGCTCCCATCGTATCTAAATTGGAGAAACAAACATTTCTGAGGTCTTGTAAACCTGTGGAGCTTGTGGGGATCTCATCTGGCAATTTTATAGTTACATCTAGAAACATGCCTAAGCAGAGCATGACTTACTATAACTTAGAATATTATTTATCAGCTTCTTTGGGAATGACCCTTCCAAATTTCAGAAACATTTTGTCAGATGAATTGTCAAAAGAAAAGTGACTTAAGAATGAGCTTCTACCTGGTTTAAGATAATATGAATGCCTCGGTTTTTATTTTTTTCTTCTTCTTTTTCTCATTCCAAACTGGTTTAGGCAGTTGCAAGGTCTTATAAGACAAAGTACAACACCTCGAATTAACTAGAAATATTAACTTCTCAGGAAATTCAGTATTTCAGTTCTGACACGCAGTTCTGTTTTCAATGGCTTTACGGTGATTTACATTGGCTAAAGATCTAGCCCAGGCTCCAGAAGCAGTCAAGACTTAGGCAGCAATACAGGAATACTAGTCCAACTTAGCAGTGACACTAAATCCATTGGCTGGGCCCATATAAATTAGTAAGCCTTGTCTACTTTTCGAAGATATACGCATTTCTATTATCCGTATCAGTGACAGCAGTAAAATTTTAAACGAGAGTAGCGTCCAGGGACAAGGCCTTTTTATACCGAAAGCTACAAATAGCATAGGTAAGAGAGCATGTGGGCTTAAATTAAGGAAAAAGAAAAGCTAAATTGTAGTCCGGCTTTTAATCAAAAACTACTTGTAGACAATCTCAAAGAATTTGTTGCTTTTGCAACATAAATAACACTGATTAATGCATTTTATGTTATTATTTTGGTGCTTGAACTGCTTTAATAGATGTACTATGAATTACTGAAGTAACAGATATTCAGTGCTTCACAAGCCTGACTTTAGTGTGGACTTCCATACTGTAGTAACAGTTCTGATTTGTACTATCCTGTGTTCTGTTTCTCTCCTGTAAACTGTTTGGTTCAAGCAGAATTAAGACCTAACTTAATGCTAGCTTGCATCCAACATGCGCTGTTGCCAGCATGCACTGTTGGCACCGTGCGTGTTTCTACAAAGTCCCTAGCCAGATTCCTACCAACTTTGAACACAGACACAGCAGCAGGGGCCTTTTGTGTTATTAGAATGATGAGGGAGAGGACAAAACACTGGGGATGTTTCCCTTGCTTCTAACGTCTCACTATCTCTAACGTAACTGCCGCTTTTCTTTGCCATTCTGTGTGTTTCTGAATGCAGACAGGGATGATCATGATACTGTTCACTCGATGAAAACAGTGTATGGTTCACCTAGATGTATGGTTCACTTAGGTATATGGTTCGCTTAGAATATCCTTTCGCATTACATGGAAAACTGGAAGTTTTGCCTTAGGGACTCGTCTTTGGAAATAATTGAGAAAAACCCTTAGAGGAGGTGGGAGAAAACGCATACTAGGAGATGGGACAGTGATGGTGTTCTTGAATTTAAAGTGTTCCCTACTGCATGGATTTGGAATAATGTGAAGTTTCACTGAGCCTGGTGAAACCTTCTTTCTGTAATAAAATCTCATGCTAGGCTGATCTTTGCAAAGTGCTGAGAACCTTTAACTTCCATTGAAGCTAATTCAATCTTAAAGATTTTGGAGCTTCACAAAATTAATAATAAAAATCAATGGCCCAGATACTTAGAGGTTCTTAGCAAGTTTAGGTGTCTAAGTTAAGAAAAATTCCATTACAAAGCATTTATTTACATATCATTATGAAACATTTTTATAAGTTAAAAGTATATGTGCTAAACTGGCACTGCATTCTACAAAAGCTCAGTAAAGAAAATTTCCTGTTCTGAAAGGTTTAGTTTCAGTAGCTGGAAAAGAACTACAAGGAACATTTTCCTTTAACTGAATCCGCTATAGTGAGTACTGATGTCTTTTGTAAAAAATTTTTTTGAAAAAAAAAGACGTGTGTATCTCCAGCCATGCGTTCCAAACACTACAGTGTGTACGGCAAAGAGGTACTGTTCATGACTTCCAAACAATTTTACGTATGTTGTCCAGCATTTTGTTTCTTGTTGGCACTATTGAAAAGAAATGCAGATCATTTATTACTTAAACTGCAACTGTTTCTGATGTAATTATTTTACTATTATCTGAATCCATGACATTTAACCAAGTAGGAAAAATCTTCAAAACTCTCAAAATCATCAATATATTTCTTGGCACATTAATAGTGTGATTTATTGACTAATAATAAAATACTTTTATAATATAATATAATACAATGTAATGTAATATAACATAATATAATACTCAGTATTTAGTTGTTTAAAAAGCTAGAAAATCACGCACAAGTAATCCTTAAATTTCCTTTGCCTTGATGTACATGTGTACATAATCACGATTAGCTTTTGGCTGCCTTGCCTGTGATTCTAGTATGTAAAACATTGAGTCAGTTGGCATTTCTCATTTCAGATTTTCTAGAAGTTACTTGTTTTCCCCCAGCAGTTCCCAAAAACTTCATGGTTGTTCTTAGCAACTGAATAAAATGGATGAGAATTTGTAAAAGTGCCAACGCATGTTAGACACTAATTGTCATTTTTGAGGAACAGTTCAGCAGAAAGTTTAGATGATGTACAAAATTTGGAAAAAGTGTGAATCCTCCAGTTATTCCTAATCTTAGAACACTGGCAATATATTTAGATGTAATAGAATGAGGAATCAGACCTTGGAGGTAAGCTACCTTTTGCTAGCCCTTGTATTTCTGGTATATTGTTAGCAGCACACTGGCAATGCAATATTAAGGCAAAGCTGTTGTTGAAAATCCTGGCCAGCAAGTGACAGACATTTTTTGGGAAGACAGTAAAAATTGTGATCATCAAGTATCATGACCTGCTTTTCTATTAAGAAAATTCTCTTAGCAGTCCTAGAGTCACTTCCATCTGTGGTGTGTTCTACTACCATTGCACAGTGATGCGCATTGTAACATTGCAAGAAATGCAAAACATCTCTGAGCTAATAAGGCTTTGAACATATTGTCTGTGAAGTGTTTTTACTGCTATTAATGGTGAAGCTCTAGCTCACAGCACTGATACGTTTCAAATAGAAAATTGCCTTTTGAAAGAAAAGTTTTCTCTTCTAAATTTTTTTAGCAGACTCATAGCATCATTTTCTAGTGATTTCAGTAAATAGTGTGTACTATAATATTTCCAGTACCATGTTCTCATATTTTCAGCTCATAGGCTATGGATATCAGGATATGTGACAGAAATTTTCAAGGCATAATGAGTAGTAAAAATAAATCTTATTTCCACTACTACCAGCACTTGTGTAGTCTGTAGCAGCAGAGCTGGTAATGAGACTGAAATTGCAACCTTGATCTACATGTAAATATACCATTCTAGCTGATCCTATGAATGTATTTTCATTTATCCTGACTAAGACTTAGATTGTTAGATCTTAATCAAACTATAGGTCTGTTTCAGACTTAAAAATGGATGTGTTACATCTAAAACTGAAAATAGAGGTGTTGTAATTCTAGGCACCATAGTTATGATGCAGTCTTATTCTAATGGAATGGCTTTAACAGTCATGTTTATTACATAGGTCTTTGCTGTAAGTCTCCAGATGTAGAGATATCACAACTGAAGATCACACAGTGTATACGTATCCATGGACTAAAATTACCTGGGATAACAATACAAATGTTGAATTAGAATGCGGTTTCCTATTTTAACACTTAAATACATTAATATTACTTTCTCTGAGTATTATGTTTCAAAGGAAACAAAAGATTTCCAAACTTGTTTCATACATTTTTTTCAGACACACATTAGTTAAAATTCCTAGCCTAATACAATCAGAGTGGATATGCTGAATTTTCAGTGATCAAAAGGTCTTTGATTAAGGTCGATTGTTCCACTGCAATTCATAACCCAGAACATCAGTTGGATTCATAATCCTCACATTGGAGAATCATATTCCTCACATTGGAGATTCATATTCCTCATAGGCATGAGAGAATGCATTGAAAATTTTGAGCTTAACTCTTCCTGTCACTTAAGCCTATAGACTTCAGATGGAATAGTTTGAAGATGTTTTTTGAGAGCAATTATTTTTAATTGAAAAAAAAAATCAGAATTTCCTAAAATGTTATGATTATCTTTTACAAATTTTCTGAATTCTAGAATGTCAAAGATTGGCTGTTTTAAAAGACTTTTCAGTACAAATATACTCTAAGATGTCAAGTCTATGTTTTTTAAATTATGGAAGCATGTTTTGACAAATGTTTCAGAATTTATTTTTAGCTTCTGTTTTTATTTTGGTGTGGTTTTTTTCAGTTGATTCCAGTCATTTAATAGTGTCATAATAGTGTTTTTCAATGGAAAATAAGTCTATTTTTCAAACCTGGAAAGGCTAAGTCAGTGCAAAAAAGGGATAAATTTACCCAGATATTGAATATAATTTTAATTGGGCCATTTCAACTTTTTTCTGTGTTTTTCTTGGCATGGACTTTTTTGGGAAGAGTCATGCGGGATAGTCTTCACAGTAATGCAAATATTTTTTATGGTGACAAATTAATGAAATCTAATAAATGATAAAATTTCATGCAATTAAAAAAAGTACAATACTAGCAAATGTGCATGAGTCTTTCATGTAGTTTTGCCACTTATTGTGGATATTTTGCTTGATATTCTAAGTGATTGCCTGAGACTATATCAGTCTTTCAAATGTTGGAGATGACTGAGCTATGACTTTTCGCTGTAATTAAAGGATTTTCATGTTATAATTATTGCTTCTTAACTTGTGGTATGTAAGTCCTTGGAACTGGCGGACAAAGGTCTACTGACTTCATGGAGTTGTGTAATTCAAAAGCCTAAGGGCCAGATTTTGGAATACTTGCTCATTGTCAGTAGTTTTTCAGCCTGTAAGCCAATTCTTTTAAATAGCATCTGTAACAAGTAAATTGATTTTCTTATTGGTAGAATAAGGAGTCAGATTTTCACATTCAATCTTCGGTTATGAGAAGCTGTGAAAATAACACCTTCGTAGAGTCTTTTTGAATCAGCAGTTTTGGTGTGTTTTCCCTTCTGAAAAAACAAGCCCACAAATAAACAAATAAATACACAAAAAGAAAACCACATAGAAACAGATTAGGGAAGCTGAAACCTGAGTTAAGGTTTTGCAAAAAGATTAAAGATTAAACATGGTTCCTAATTTTCTTTTCCATAGAAACACAGAAATAGCACTCCAATTGCTCAGAAATAGATCTAACTTACATGTTTCAAGTGTTGAACCATCCTTTTGACATTTTAATATTGATGTACATTATGTAAAAAGAAACAATAAAAATCCTGCTTTTGCCCACCAGTTCTTAAACAGGCAGAGGATGATGAATACACTAAATATTTTGTCTGTTTCATCTTACATAGAGGGAAGGCCATAACAGACAAGATTAGCTGTCATGAGCTCAGTGTTTGTCACAGAAGAAAGTAGCATAAGGATGACAAAAAGAAAGGCGCGCTTGTAACACTTGTAATATTGGGATAAAAAGTATTTTTTAAAGCAAATGCATTTACTTCTCATATCCCTCAGACAGTTTATGAAAACAAAAAGAATGAAAAAATTTCATTGTTGCATAAACATTCAAAGTTATCTAAATGGAAAAATTCCATCTACACCTAAAGAAAACTCTCTCCTATGTTGCTCATTCAGCCATTGCTTTCTCATATGTAGACATGGGGGAAATTTTTCCTCAGTAAGAACAAGAGGTCTGGACTCAAGTGTAGTATTTAAGCCTGACAGTTTAAAAACAATCTGATCCTACATACTTCACCAGAACAAAATATGTCCGATAAAATAATGTTATGTATATTCAGGTTCAAACACCCAATCACTCATCTCAAATTACATGAATTAATTATAGACAATCTAAAGGCACAAGTCTCCCTGAACTACTGGATTTGATCGTCCCTCTTATTTAAAGCCTAGATAAGTGCCTAGCATTATGTCTGAAGTTGTCTACCACTTTCAATAGTAAATGGAAAACATAGATGCTCTACCCTGAGAGACCATTCCACATTTCCTAGTCCTGACATCAATTGCCTTTGTCAAGATTTGGTTTGAAGGCTTACAGATTGTTCTTCAGCTGTAAAAAATTTGAAGCAGAAAGCACCAAATTTAATGGGCCTGTGAATGATGAATAGTGAAAAATGTCCGGTTTTGAGTTAACAAATTCATACATACAGAAATGAAAAAAACCAAATTAGACTAGACAACACTAGACAACAAGGAAAATCTGGCATTTACAACATACACCATGACTTGAAAGAAAGAAGAGGGCAAAAGAATTGTTAATAGACCCTTTATACTAAAAATCCTGGCATTGTTCTCTATGTCCTATTACTTGTGGAGGTATTACACAAACGTGACTTTTACAGACAAGCAGATAGACAGTCTCCAGCTCTGGACACCAAAAGATAAGGAAGCAAGGTTTTCTTCTACTTCTGAAAATCCAGACTTCCTCATTTAAAAGTATCACAAACTTCTCTGGGAAGTGTGCCTATGGGAAACAGGCTGTTGGTGACAGAACATAGCCTCAATGTTATCTGCCCAGATGGTTAGACACGGGCAATCAGAAACAGATATCCAGAAATAATAGGACAGTCAAACTCCTCCCATGCCCTTCCATACCCCACACAACCTACATGTGTTGTGCATTTTCTCTCATTCCCTTGGCAGAAGTACAAACTACAGCTTTGGAGTGGTTCTTCTAGTTTCTGTTTATCGGCTGCCATGTGGAGCTTAGAAGTGGGTCTAGCAACCTGTAACTTCATGGTATTATTTTCCTTCTGGTTGGAAGTGGGAAAAAAATCTGAAGATATTGTTTCGGGGTCCCCAATGAATGTCTGTGAAGCTGACTTTGGGGATAAAGTTTGGCTGCAATTATAATGCCATAGTATTGCACTTCCAACTCCCAGTTCCTGACATATCATGCTTGTTCTTCATAAGACAACAACAGAAGAAAAAAAGCAATAAATCTAGTAAGATAGTGCATTTTATCTTTTTGAAGATATGACATGAACAGCTTTACAAGAATTCTTGAGAAAAATGTAAAATTGGGAAGTCACTCTAAATATAGAGATGTGCTAATTAAAGTAAGTAATAAAGGTATTAATAAAATTATGTTAAATAAAAGGAGAAAAGAAAGAATTTAATCCCTTATGTTATCCTGTGATGTCTCAGTACCCAACTTCATGAAATAAGGGCTAGGCAAACATTAGCAGAGAGGAAAGAAAAGGTCATCCTAGGCTGGGCTAGAGAAAGGGTAAGTCACCCAGGGCAGCCACCCTGGATGCTGCAGATAGTCATCTTCACCAACAGGGAAAAGAATGAAGTAGCCAGAAGAACTGTTAAGGGCCAAGTGTGCATTGTATAGGCTCATTACCCAGCAGTGACAAGCTAGATAAATGCTGGAAAACCCCTGCATACCTTTATTGCTAAATTCAAACTTAGTACTGATTTTTTGTCGTATCTTTTCATGACATCTATCTCAAATCACAGTTTAAGTAAACACCATTTTACCCTTAAATTTTACTTTGAGATAAGATTACTCCTGGCTAATCTGACAGATGTAAGGTCATTGTATCCTTGTGGGTGTGCCAGTGGTTAAATCAGGGGACAGAACAGAACTTCTCACTCAGTGCTGACCATCCTGGTGTATTTATCCACTATATCTGAAGAATTTTAAGACTCACCTTCATTGCATTTTGGACTTTCTGAAGGAGAAATCTGTGATCAATCTCTGACAATCTTCTGATACTTTTTGCAATCTCCTAGGAAATATTCTTGGAAGACCTCAGGGTACTGGAGGAAATACATGAACAGAAAGGTCTCAAGGAAGTATTGTCAGATACTTGCAGGAGTTAATGGAAATCACTTAAGAGTCTAGCAGTACCTACAATCATCTTCACAAGGTCTATCCAATTTGAAAACATCTATAATGAAGTACTGACAGTCCTTTACAAGAACATATTACCTTTCTCGTCATATAAAATGCTTCTTCTGTTTTCCATGTTTGTAGGGTTTTTTGCGTGTTTGTAGGTAGAAAGGTCCTATAGCAAACATATATGCTGTAAAAATCTTTGTAAGGAAAGAGATGGAGGAAAAGGTGAATAAAAAGCTGGGAAAAAATTGAAGGGGTAGAGATAAGGTCAGCAGATATTTTATAGAGTTGAATGCTAATATCCAGAAAGATGTTTCTAGATGGGGTGAGTGGGTAGGTAATGCTCATGTGAACTGCATGTAACCTATTCTGAAATTTCAACTTTTCAGAGTGGTGAGAAAAAAATGGAAGAGAGGAGAAAAAATGCAATGAAGACTCATTTGGCCTGAATCTTTGAAAATGAGAGTCAACCATAAACATCAGAACCAGAATATTCCTTGCAGATATTCCTATGCATTTAAATGAATGTCCTAAGACATTAATTTAAAGTATACATGCACTAAATACATATAACAACTCAAAATTATGTTCATGGCCTTCCAGTTTCCAGTAAGAATACACTCGTAAACTACCCAACTAATTTTTTATTAAAAACCCAGGAGAATTTGTTTTATTTTCTTAACTAGCCCTATCTCTTAAATTATGTGTTAGTCTGTCATTTCACTGTTTGCTTGTCCAGTTCTATTAAAGAGAAAGTGCTGTAGAAAAGCAGAGTTTTATTTGCAAGGAACAGAATCCTCTTATGCTAATTTAGATAAGGCAGACCGTGGGTGAACACATAAACATAATAAAACAAATGAAAGTTCGTAAGATTAGATGGCACATTAAAAAGTTTCCACTGTTTATTCCAAACTGTTATAGTTTGCAAGGTGCAAGTGCCTGGTTGTTGTTTAATGTTATTAAAAATAAAGTTACGAAAATATAGACACGGTTAAGAAAATTCCAGTCATGTTCTAAAATATTGCAAGAGTACGATGGAGTGAAAGAGTGAAGAATCTGAGAACAAGTCTTTCCAGTCCTACTATGACTGACTAATTGTACTGGGTTTTTGCAGACTTTTCCTTGGCTGAAGAGGATGCTCAGCTTGTTGAGGTCTTTAAATTAAAAGCATGTGTTTTTGTGAAAATGAGGCATGAGTTCAAAGAAAAGGTAACCTTGCTGTGAAATTTCCTGGATGGAGCAAAGAAACAGAAAGAAGCACTGCTTTGAGGCCAGGCTGTGTGAACAAGAAAATAAACAATTACGTGGTTTGTACTCTGCAGCAACCTATCCTGCCATTGGACAACTGCATTTATAACAAAAAACATAGTACCGTCACGTCCGAAGAACGTGGGTTTGGGGGATTCTGTTTTTTACATAGGCTATTTCCCATTTTGTGTTTTTGCAGAATCTGCTATTAAGACACAGTAGCAACAGTTTCAGTGAAGCACAGATGGAGAACGTTGCAAATACAAGAACAACAGTATCTGAGCAGAAGCTCGACATGGTGGCACTGACCAACTGATGTTGCTTGTAACACCCCTTGTCTTGAATGCAGATCATTGTTCTAGGCCTAGGAGACCTAGACTTGACACCGGTGTAAAGTCTTGTGTGATGGATATACGGGGTGTAGGATTTATGTCCACTAACCTATACTTTAATGGTTGCTATATTTACCAAGCTCCTCTTTATAACCTAAGCAGAAAAATAGGCAATAGCAGAAAATTATCCATTCCACCTGCTTTCTTAAATAACGTCCAGTGGAATTAATTGTTTTCTGAAAGGTACCACTTTCTTAGCATTGACCAGAGTGCATGATATTCATTTTGATTTAGGACAGTATTGTAGGACAATGTATGTATGGCTTGCTGAGGTGAGACACAGTAGGTGTGTAGCGGAGGGACCATCAGCGGGTATGTGCCTGGGATTCTGAGAGCTTGTCCTACAGCCCGAACAGCAAAGTGCGCAAATGAGACAAGGACGTTCTGGGAAGCTGCAGTCTTAAGTTGCCGCAGGTCTAAGAGAAACCATTTGGGAAGTAAAATTTACATGTTTTGCAGTTACTTATACTGTAACAGATACTGTATGGTTTGCTGTAACGAAACCTCTAAGGAAAGCCTTACTCATAAAATTACTCATTCTCTATCTCCTGTGGCCACAAATGGAAAAACAGCTATAAAACATGATTTTTTTTTTCCCACATCCCATGTCTGCAAAGTGCCAGAAGATGCATTAGAAGTGTTGAAGATCTACTGACTAGTTGGAATTACAAAGCAGAGATTCCAATTTGCAGGAAGCGTCAAGGTTTTATACTTCAATTTGGAATATTCCAAACCACTTAATAATGGTAGAAAACCAAAATGTTAAAAAGAAAAATGGAAAAAATGAGAGCTGAACATTCCCTGCTGTTGCTCTTTGAAACTGATTTTCATATTAACTTGTGTATATGAGCAGGAAACGGACAAGAATACTAATTATATCAATCAGTGTTTGGGACTCCTTGGGCACCTGGCTCTTGGGCAGCAAACAGGCTGAAAGGAAAGCAATCTGCAGTTCCCAGACTCTTCAGCCTCAGGGCAGCCTTTCTGGAGTTCAGGCCTTAGATTTGATGAAAGTTATTCAAATCCAAGATGTTCAGACAAAATGTATCAGTGTTTTTCGATGAAGCTACTTTTCATAATAATGTATCAGATGAACTGTATTGCCAAGAGCAGTTCTTTCTCTTTCTTCCTTTGTTTCCCCTTTGCTTTTACTCTCCTTGAGCTCCTGTCCTCCTTTATTTTATTGCTCCTCTTCAAGTCTTCTCTTCTTTCTGTGCTATTTTAATCTGCTTAAAGTATTCTATTTATCTCCCCAATCTCAATCCAGATCTACTTCTGTGTCATTTTGCCCTCAGACCCTCTATCTCCACAGTGAGACTAAGCAGTCTCCTAGTTAAGCAATCTCTTGGTTTTGTTACACAGAGGGAAAATATTGGTCCGTGTCATGAACTGATTCAACTTATTCTTGATTCTGCAGCTAAAATAGCAACAATTTCTATCTGAAAATGTCTCACTTGTTTATTTTGTAATCAAAGTTCTGACTGATGAAAACTTTTCAAAAGAACTTGTCTCAGGGGAAAATAGTTGTAAGTTAATTTTACAGTCCAAATATGCAAAAGGCATTTAAGGATAATGCCAGCAGTTTTGAAAGCAGTTCCCTAACAGTAAGAAGCTCAGTGGTATAAGGTCAGCAAGTAAGGAAAAGGAGCAATAATAAATTTAGGATGCTGCAACCTTCTGAGGTGTTTAGACAAAAAAAAGAAAAAAAAAATATATATATCAGAAAGATTTTTTTTTCTCTAACATCAAAGACTTCTTTGCATGTTATGTAATTGATAAATGATAATACATGATCTCAAAGATACTTTGCTTCAGAAAGAATTTAATCACTAAAGTACTTCAGAGGTTTGGAACACTTACTAAAGAAGATTTTGTATTTTATTACTTTCCAAGAACAGAGAAAAATCAAACTGACATTTGCATCAGAAGACTTGCTTTTGGCTTCTTCCTGTTTAATTTAGAACATTATTTTTGTTAACAGATGTTGTTAGTTGAGGTGAGCCACACTGGTGGGTATGTGAGGTACATTCCTCCTACCTACCACACTCTCTTATCAACCCTAGAATAGGAGTATCTGGGGTGTGCAGCTGTAGTTGCAGTGTGTTGCAACCGAAAAATATAAAAGTGTGAGTTTTTTAATTGACAAAGTACCTCATCACTGTACACACTGTAACAGAAAGCAGTGAATGACTAGTCTCCTTCCAGAGCTGAATTAGAAAACTAGGAAGACTTGTTGGCAGAAGGAAGGAGGAAGGTTTACCACCAGACTGCAGTAAAATGAATGTGAAGGTTAAGTTATCAAAGTAATCTTTCATAACTTTCAGAATTATGAAATATTTTTATGCTTATAATTTACCAATCAGTACAATATAAATTATGCACCTTAATGACATGACATCAAGAACTTATGATAGTCATTTAAGTACTTTGCAATTCATTGTACACAAATGAAAAAAACTATCAATAGATATGGAACATAATCCTCAGTACTAGTCAGCCTTGTGCCTAATAGCTGTTCAACTGTTTAGGTGAAAGCAGATCATATTTTCATTTCACATTTTAGTGAATAAATATCTACATAGAAGCCAACCATAGTGAAAATGGTTGGAACACTAGGAATGTTGTCATGCAGGTCTACAAAAATGTGTGCAGGAAGGTTTCAACGCCCGGAGAAGATTTTGGCATGTTACACGGAAGCAACAAGAGCCAGAAACTCAAAGTTTCTAGCCCTTTTATGAAGATATCAGCGAACTTCTGGGAGTAGTTTCATAAGAACTAGCTTCTGTTCGGAAAAGAATAAACATGACTAAACTTGAGAAATTCAAACTGATAAAAAGGAACTTTCAAAAAATAGCAGCTGTAACAGTATGCAGCTATACTGAATTTTAAAATATATTTTTGTGATAACATTGGATTGTTTGTATCATATACCACAACTGTAAAGGCAGCATGCCATGTTTGAACTCTAGTCAAATAATATAATCATGGCTCATCCCATTACACATTTTCACACACAACCTTCCTACTAAAAGTTACAGAATAATTACCATCTTTTTCAAATTGTGAGAATACAAATGCTAGCAAATTTCCAGGAACTATAATACAAATAAAAATAAATGTTAATTTAAATGTAAATGGTTAATAGTTCACTTAAAACTGTCTTTGAAAATAAACAGCTATACAAAACTAAAGGTGAATGTCTTTTCTCATGGTGTGGTAGATAAATTATACTCCCTTGCATATGTATTTTACTTCTATGTTCGATAAATTAGTTCAATACTGATTTTGGTTCAACAGAAAGAAGCATAGAGTTAAAAGCCCAAATCTGCAACATCAGTTATCAGTGTTTTATTTGGTAATAATACTAGGACTGTGCAAGAGCTAGAATCTGTTCAAGAAAGCATTACCTTAGCATATCAGGACAAGGTATAGTAAGGGGCACCTCATTTTGAGTCAAATGGCAGTCCTGCAAAGATGGAACATGTGAGAACCTCAGGCTTTCTGCCTTCTGTGCAAATACTGATGAGCCTCTTGCAGTGGATCTAGAGCCCACAACTGACAAAGGGTATACAGGTGACTGTCACACCACCAGAACTAGGTGGTGTCTGACTGGAGGAGCGTGGAACAAATCCCACAGAGCTCTCACCACAGTGAATGCAAACGCCAGGTATCTAATGTTAGTTGCAGTAAAGATTTGTTTTATTAATCCCTTCTCACCTGTCTTTATTTTCCTACCCTGCTGGAAGAGACGCCACTGAAAGAAGTGACAAAAACAGTCACCTGAAAACTTGTTCATGCACCAGCCTTGCTGGTGGTAGGATAAGCCCAGATTCTCCTGCAACATTAGAGATAGTATGTTCCTCCTTACGTGTTGGATGAATCACAGTCTTTGCTAGGGTGTTTTACGACTTCTCCAACACTTTGTTACTAGTATTCCCTTTTCTTCCATGCTCTAGAGGATTTGATAAAACTCGATTATAGCACCTATATTTAGATGCTTTGGAACACCAGGCAAGATGACATGGCTGCAGAACTCTAAACTAAATTTCACATAACCTGGCGGCTGTCCAAAACAAAACAACTCTCAACAGAGATTTTCTGCAGCTTTTTGAATTTCTCAGCAGCTTTGAAGACATCTCCAAACATGCAGGCTCTTAATCCCTTTCAGGGCTTTACTTACTGGAACAATTTTCCTACTTGAGACATTAACATACATTCCTTTGGAGGAATATCAGGAATTAGTTGTGGGGAAATTGATGTTTTTTGTTGTTTAAAGGGGTTTAGTATACTTCAGCTTTTAGAAAGGCATTGGCTAGCCACTCAGCTGTTATCAAAAAAAATAAACGGTTATACCAATTTGAGTTGAGTATTTTGATTGTTTACAGTAATTTATTGTCTGTGTTATTGATTGTTGATATAAATGTGATTGTTTCTGAGTTGTTTTGACATCTCTCAATACATTGCATGCTGGCACAGCCTGGCTGGGCATCCTTCCAACAACACGTCATTCTCGGAAAATGACAGAGAAAATGTTAGTAGTACTGAAAGACGGGGTTTTTTTAAAATACATTTATTGAAAGTTATATCCTTAGAAAGTAGTAAGTGTCAAACAGCGAGATCATATAATGTGAAAAAAAAAAACTTTACTGAAATTCACAAAGTAATGAAGGAAAAATATTAGCACCTGATGAGCCAGGACAGGGAATTTTTGGAAAGAGAAAGGTTTATAAAAAGACCTGCTATTGTCACCACCTTATTACAGAAGTAAGCTGCAGCATGTACAATAGGAATGATGAAGAAACTGCATTGTGTTAGCAGCTGCAAAAGCTTCTCTATTACATGTTCACTTCTACATCTGCATTAAATATAAGAATAGCTTGACAGATGCTGTAGATTAGAATTTTCTAACAATATGTCTGAAGTCCCAAAGGGGACGTCTGACAGCTTTTGGCATGTATAAAAACAACTAAGATTGTAACTCCTGATGTATTTGTGTTGTGTAAGCAGCCTTATCATTGGCTGGCAGCACAGACATCTACTTAAAACCAATCATTAACTCCCTTGGATGAGCTTAACGAAGAAGGATAAAAGGAGACCTGGCCTTTACTAACTGCCTTGTGATCAGTCCACCAGCTACTGTTATACTGTGATTGCCCATAAATATAGCCCTATAGCAGTGTCATTCATCTGTGATGTCTGAATGAGACTTTTTGTTGCTGAAGCTGAAAAATCAGTTCAAACCAAAGGACACTAGCAGTGCCAAAGCCCCAGTTTGAGACTCAAAACAATGATAAAGATGATGTGAAAGCAACCAAAAAGTGTGCTTCTTTAGTATTAAGAAATAACATTGTTTCATATTTACTTAAGTGCTTTCAAAGGGGACTGTGCATAAAATCCTCTGTGTATGCACAGAGATGCTGCAGAATTTGTGGCAGGTAAGATTTCACACACTGTCTTTGTTCTAGAAGTACCTGGAAGAGATGGGATACCTATCTTACTGCAATAATCTTTTTGCAGAATTTTATGGCCTCTCTGTTAGCAATGACTAAACTGATGTATCTATTTTTCCTTTATCATTTAGGATATGCTATCAAAAACTTGACTGAAATCAATTAATTCCACATCAACCACTTTACGGGCACTATGATCTTCACTTCTAAGCCAGTAGATGTAAATCATGGTGGAAGGTGAAGAGATTTCTTTTATTTTGTGGAAAAATATCAGGCGACTCATGCTATAATTTTGTGCTTTTTTAATGTAGAAGCTTATAGTGACAGTGGTGGTTAAAACAAAAATCTCATATTCTTTAGACTGAGAAGATGTAAACATATGGGGGGTGGGGTGGGGAAAGGAGGTGGTCCTTCCTAGCAGCATTCCAGAGCACTACAGCACTACTCAAAATAATTGCTGCAGGATGCTCTCATCATGTGGTGTTAAAATATTAAGCTCATGATACTCGAGGAATTTTATTTTTATTTTATTTTATTTTATTTTATTTTT
>NW_010433458.1:23546-25089 GCF_000710305.1 Buceros rhinoceros silvestris | reverse complement strand
CGGATTCGTGGCAGGGCTCCCTCCGTGCAGCTGCCTGGAAGTCAGAGAGAGAGAGACACTCCCCAGCCTGCTGCCTTTAAAGACTCCCAACGTAACGTTACGTTCACCTGACCCCCTTAACCAATTGAATGCGGAGTTATTGTACTGCATGGAATAATTCTATTTGTCCATTCCCCAAAACAAGGAA
This sequence comes from Buceros rhinoceros silvestris, assembly GCF_000710305.1. Classification (NCBI taxonomy): domain Eukaryota; kingdom Metazoa; phylum Chordata; class Aves; order Bucerotiformes; family Bucerotidae; genus Buceros; species Buceros rhinoceros. The sequence goes on along the minus strand of NW_010433458.1, from coordinate 24,902 downwards.
GCTTCAGCTCAAACCAGGACAAACGGTTTTGGACTTTCCTCTGCATGGGGGTGGGGGTCAGAGTTTCACAGTTAGGGCAAAGCAGAGGAGAAAGGTGTTTCCCGTCTTTAGATACTGCAGCACACAAAAGCGCGGCCGGAGAACACCATGTGTCCTCGACCAACAATGAGGATTGTTTCAGCAGAAGACCCTGAAGGTGTGTTGGGTAGGAAGGGAGTGACCCCCATGTGCCAGGCCCATGTGCATCTCCATCTCAGTTCTGTGGCACCTCAGCTGACGCTGTAGATGAGGTGCTGGAGATAGCTGGTGTTTCTCGAGCTGGGGTTAAGTCGTGATGCAGGCAGGGAGTGTTCGATGTGGCTCTGACCAGGGAGGACAGCAGAGGCTGAAGGGGTGAAACACTAGGGTAGCCCCACAGGCAGCTGAGCACCCTCAGCCACTTGCTCCGCCCCGCAGTGGGATGGGGCAGAGAATCGGAAGGGTAAAGGTGCAAAAACGGGTGGGTTGAGATACAGCCAGTTTAGTGGGTAAAGCAAAAGGCGCCCACAAAGGAAAGCCAGGCCCTCACTCAGCATGTCCCATGGCAGGCAGCTGTTCAGCCAGCCCCGGGACAGCCAGGCTCCGTCACATGGAACAGTGAAGATGAACCCCATAACTCTGATCATCCCCCTCTTCCTTCTCCTTTCCCCCAGCTTCCCTGCCTGAGCGTGACGTCATATGGTCTGGAACATCCCTTTGGTCAGTTTGGGTCAGCTGTCCCGGCTGTGCCCCCTCCCAGCGTCTCGTGCTGCCCCCCAGCCTACTCACTGGTGGGGGGGGCTGAGAAACAGAGAAGAACTTGATGCTGTGCTCTCAGTTTGGGTCAGCTGTCCCGGCTGTGCCCCCTCCCAGCGTCTCGTGCTGCCCCCCACCCTACTCACTGGTGGGGGGGGCTGAGAAACAGAGAAGACCTTGATGCTGTGCTCGCCTGGGTCACCAAGTGCTAAAACATGGGTGTATCACCAGCACTGTTGTGGTCCCACACCCAAACCACAGCACCACAGGAGCTGTTGTTGGAGAGGGTTCACTGAGGCTCCACCAAAACCAATCCAGCACTTCTGAAAAACGTTTTTGCACAACTTTTACTTTTCGTGACCTTCCCACTCCTTGGGCAGTCTGTGGGCAGCAGGAGCTTTCATGGCTCTGAAACAGGACAGAAGCAACCCTGCTGACGGGAGCGGAGCGTGGGTTTGGAAAAGCTGCATTGGAGAGTCACTTATGCAGCAAATCAGGACTTCGGATCCACCTAAAGAGAGAGGATTGTTCAAATTGTATGTGGGGAGTAGCGAGAGTGGCTCACACAGGTGGAGGTGCTGC